>NC_079192.1:392517670-392607670 GCF_029499605.1 Hyla sarda | reverse complement strand
AAGGTCAATATAAAATGTGGCCAAAAATAACTTCACCATTAGGCATAGACAATGGCCTAGTTGAAGATTTTATCTGCTTAAGTCTAACCTAAGCCCTAGTATTTCTCTGGTATCAACGTGAAGGACCAGGAGTAACAATAAATCAATGACTGGTTGGATTAGGGTCATTTAGGTTGAACCTTTCGAGATATTTCTCATCTAATGAAAACAAGTAATTTGGGGACAGGATCACCAGAGGGACTGGTTACATTCTCCTTATCTACAACTCCATTTGGAAGTGTATACTCACTCTATATGACTTCTGTATGGGGTTCTTTACTGTGTCTGGCATCCAGCCGAAAAGGACATATGGGAGGAGCCCAAGGAGGAGATGGTGATGGGTTGACAGCTGGTAACTAAGGACAAATTCCTCCAAAGTGTCCTTTCCACTATAATGCCAGGCAAACCTCCAAACTTTGTTTCTGTGGGCACTATAGTGGGAATGCTACATTTTATGAGCATGTATTGCAGTAAAACATTATGTGTTATCCTCTAATAAAGTTATAATCCAAATCTCCCTCCTCTGGGTCACAAACGTGATGCCATTTTCTTCCATTTCCAAGTCCAATGGCTGTTAGTAATGAAGATCATTACTGCGTTACTCTTAATGCTAAAAACAAGTGTTGTTGTCTTTCCTCTTCTCTTTAAAGAGAAACAAATGTTTTTAAAGCATCTGGTGCCAGAAAGTCCACAGATTTGTAAAATATTTCTATTAAAAAATCTTAATCCTTTCAATAATTATCAGCTGCTGAAGTTGAGTTGTTGTTTTCTGTCTGGCAACAGTGCTCTCTGCTGACATCTCTGCTTGTCTCTGGAACTGCACAGAGTAGAAAAGGTTTGCTATGGGGATTTGCTTCTAAATTGGGGAAGTTCCCGAGACAGGTGTCATCAGAGAGCACTAAGAAAGAAAAGAACAAGTCAACTTCAGCAGCTCATAAGTACTGAAAGGATTAAGATTTTTTTTAATAGAAGTAATTTACAAATCTGTTTAACTTTCTGGAGCCAGTTGATATATAAAAAAACATTTTTTTTCCTGGCTAATCCCGTTAAAGGGGTACTCCACCCCTAGACATCTTATCCCCTATCCAAAGGATAGGATATAAGATGTCTGACCGCGGGGGTCCCGCTGCTGGTGACCCCCACAATATAGAATGCAGAACCCACCTGTATCTGCTTCTGGCTAGAGGTTCAGGCTCTCGACCATGGGAACGGAAGATCATGACGTCACGACTCTGTCCCCGTGTGACGTCACGCCCCGACCCCTCAATGCAAGTCTATGGGAGGGAGCGTGACAACTGTCACGCCCCCTCCCAACTGTCACGCCCCTTGAATTGAGGCGGCGGAGCCGTGACGTCACAATGCTTCGGCCCCGTGATCGACAGTAATCAGACCCGGAGCTCCGGGGACTGATTTTAACGGGGTGAGGAGTGCAAGATCACAGGGGTCCCCAGCGGCGGGACCCCCGTGATCAGGCATCTTATCCCCTATCCTTTGGATAGGGGATAAGATGTCTAAGCGCCAGAGTACCCCTTAAAGCCTTCCAGTACTTATCAGCTGCTATATGCTCCAGAGGAAGTTGTCTAACCAAAGTGCTCTTTGCTTCCACCTCTGTCTGTGTCAGGAACTGTCTGGAGCAGGAGAGGTTTGCTATTGGGGTTTGCGTTTACTCTGGACAGTTCCTGACATGGACAGAGGTGGCAGCAGAGAGCACTGTGGTCAGACTGGAAACGCTACATGACTTTCTCCAGTACATACTGGAGCTGATAAGTACTGGAAGGCTTAAGATTTTTATATATATGAAATAATTTACAAATCTGTATAACTTTCTGGCACCAGTTGTTTTGAAAACATTTTCTTTCAAACAGAGTTCCCCTTTAAAGCAGCTCATTTATAGTACATTACTCAGCGGGGTCGGCCATGAAGTAAAAGGTTTGACGTCAGTGGGTGCAGAGCATTTAACATTTAATAAAAGGAGTGGTACAAGAATTTGAAAAGCAAACAGCGCCACACCTGGTAAGGCATTGTTTGGGAAGAAAGCAGCCATGTTTTCTATCCTTGTGCATCTCCTGTGTTTTATTGTTCACCTAACTTTCTGCAAACCCCAGTGTGTTATTGTTCACTCTAACAGTATACAATTGTAAATAACTGCTTGGAGGAACACAAAAGAATTTACCGGGTACAAAATACAATAAAATGCAACTTTGTCAAGTCGATTATTCTCTAGTATCATATAATCATTGCCTTTAACCTACTTCTTAGTATTAAAGCTCCTCTGCACCAAAATAATAAGGCGCGTGTTCAGGAAAGATCCTGTTCTCCTAATTTACTCCATGCGTCATTATTCAGAACGAGAGATTGTGATCCAGAGCTTCTCTTTCTGCTGAAAGAGGCAACAGGGATTTGTAGCCCTAGTCGGCCATTTTGGAGGCTACGATGTACTGTGTTTGGTCATCTCACATTGGCATGCATATATACAAAAGTCAATGCTCTCGCCCTCTCTCCCTCTTTCATTCTTAATGCTGTCAACTTATGAAATTTAGGTACACAGTAGGTACAAGGACTGTTCTTTTGTAGCTACTTAAAGGGGACATCTCACAATCTCAGCCCTCAGGAATGTTTGGAGGCCCTACAGACAATGAATAAAGTGCTGGACGCACATGCGTGGTGCGGTCCATTCCTTTCAGGGGACATGATCGGTGTGGGCTCCAGTGGTTGGACTCCCAAAGATCAGCTAGTTATCCTCTATCCTATACAGTAGATGGGGATAATTTATCAAGACCAAAATTGCTCATGTTTGTCTTTTTAAAGGTTGTGCAGCAAAAGACACAGTCCGTGTAGGGTGTCAAAGAGTATAATAAAGCAACTTACTAATATAATGTCATCAGCCATAATGCATAGATCTTCCATATGAGCTAAATTGTCTGGCTTGTAGCTGTGACTTCTACTCACACCCTTCTGTCTGCTTAGAACGTGACCAGTCATGTGAAAGGGGGAGCTGGTATTACTGCTCGTTAGATTTATGACTCATTAGATTAGACAACAGAGAGCCTGTTCTGATGGAAACTGCTATGATTGAGAAAGGCTTTCTGCTGCCTTATCTAATAAGTAGTAATAAGAGCTCCCCTTTTACATCAATGGTCTTGTCCCGAGGGGAGTGAGGATGGAGCAGACTGCATTCAGAGAGTATAAAGTGATGTCACAGCTACAAGCCAGACAGCTCAGCTCATATGAAATACATGTGCACTATGGCTAATAACATTATATTTATAAGTTGCTTTATTATACTTTTTGACGCCATATAAAGGTTGTTCCTTTCACCGGAAAACCCCTTTAATGTGAAAATCTGTTGTGTCTAGTGCAGACAATAATAACTCCCCATCCCCCTTTATGATTGGGTGTCTATACATATTAGATTACAATATGTGAAATTAAATGACAAATAATCAATTTAGCAGAAATTTGTGGTGTGAAATTTTAGGTCAACAGTTGGACAAAAGATTTTTCATTCATGAAAGATCGTTCATTAACAAACAGACTTTCAGGTGTCCGTTTGTTTCAAGAAAAATCATTCATCCTACATATATTTGACACTGATTATTAATGGCCAGTTTAAAGGGGTACTCTGCCCCTAGACATCTTATCCCCTATCCAAAGTATGGGGGATAAGATGTCTGGTCGTGGGGGTCCCGCAGCTGGGACCCCTACGATCTCTGTGCAGCACCTGACATTCATTTAGAACGCTGGGTGCCGGCGGCGAGGGTCATGGTGTCACTGCCACACCCCCTCGTGATGTCACACCACACCACCTCAATGCAAGTCTATGGGAGAGCGCGTGGGAGTGACATCACAAACCCCCGACACCCGCTCCAAGCGTTCGGAACAAAATGTTTCGGACGCTGGGGCAACGGAGTACCCCTTAAAATAACTGTAGTGACCAATACGGGCAAAAATTTACAGTGTCTGCAAAAAGATTGTGGATCAAAGGATCATTCATTCTGTGGCTGTTCAACCATCAACCTACTTCTATCTAATGAGAATAACCCTATTTTAAGGGGCTTTCCTGGGGGAAAAATGCTTGTTAAATGCCTTCCTGAGCACTGAAAAATAAAAAAAAAACCTGCATACTCACCTTCTCCATGCCCTTACCACTGTCAAGTCTTCTGTTCCCCACTGCAGCCCTCGTCTTCCTCCTTTTGATGATGTGTCGTGCCCACTCATCCAATCACTGAGCTGAGCCACAGTTCTTGCCCACATAATGCATCATAAGTATAAAGAAAAGGACCACAGCATGGACCAGAAGACCTGACAGTAACAGTTGGGGAGCAGTTGAGGTAAGTATCCAGAGTTATTCATATTCATATTAGTACACAGGAAGGCATATTTTTGTTCGACTAACATGATCCCTTCATACACAAAAAGCTGGACTCAGTTTGTGCTTGTGCAAAGGAAGAGAGCAGGGGTAAGCCTGACACCTCTGTTAGTGGCTTATCTCCCTGAGAACAAAAAGATCGGGCATTTGAAATCCGACATGCCCAATCTTTATCTTCCCTAACTTCATCTGTAGGGGGAGAGTCGAGATTCCCCTATTCACTTTTTTTTTTTAAATCAACTGGTGCCAAAAAGTTAAACTGATTTGTAAATTATTTCAAAATATAAAAATCTTAATCCTTCCAGTACTTATTAGCGGCTGTATACTATTGAGGAAATTCTTTTCTTTTTGCATTTCTTTTTTGTCACAACCCCAGTGCTCTCTGCTGACACCTCTGTCCATTTTAGGAACTGTCCAGAGAAGCATATGTTTGCTATGGGGATTTTCTCCTGCACTGGACAGTTCCTGACTTGGACAGAGGTGTCAGCAGAGAGCACTGTGGTCAGACAGAAAAGAAATCCCAAAAGAAAATAATTTCTTCTGTAGTATACAGCCGCTAATAAGTACTGGAAGGATTACGATTTTTTAATAGAAGTAATTTACAAATCTGTTTAACTTTCTGGCATCGGTTTTCCGCCAGAGTACCCCTTTAATTGAGGTATGAATGCACACCTGACAGCCCACATGTACCCTCATAGCTGACAGTACAAACATCTCTCAGATCACATGGTAAGACATAAGATTTTAGTTTCCACAGTGAACTCTGAGAGAAATATGACAATAAAATGCTACCATATAAGTCCATGTGCTAAGGAAGAGAACAAACAGCAAACCACATCTCGTAGATTTTCTATTCATTCCAATGGAGGTCACAGTCTAAAAAATACTAGTACACCCAAAGGCACAACTAAATGGATATACACTGGCATCTACATGGGTGGTCTGCAACCTGTGACTCTGGATTACAACTACCATCCAGCCGCAGCTATAAGTGAATGCTAGGAGTTGTAGTTTCACAGCGGCCGCAGAACCACAGGTGAGAGACAGGCTATTGCATTTTGTATATTAAAGGGGTATTCCAGGGAAAAACTTTTTTTTATATAACAACTGGCTCCAGAAAGTTAAACAGATTTGTAAATTACTTCTATTAAAAAATCTTAATCCTTTCAGTACTTATGAGCTTCTGAAGTTGAGTTGTTCTTTTCTGTTTAAGTGCTCTCTGATGTCTCGGGAACCGCCCAGTTTAGAAGAGGTTTGCTATGGGAATTTGCTTCTAAACTGGGCGGTTCCCGAGACACGTGTCATCAGAGAGGACTTAGACAGAAAAGAACAACACAACTTCAGAAGCTCATAAGTACTTAAAGGATTAAGATTTTTTTTTATAGAAGTAATTTACAAATCTGTTTAACTTTCTGGAGCCAGTTGATATATATATATATATATATATATATATATATATATATATAAGTTTTTTTCCTGGATAACCCCTTTAACTGATGCCAGAAAGTTAAACAGATTAGTAAATTACTTCTATAAAAAAAAACTCTTAACCCTTCCAGTACTTATCAGCTGCTATATGCCCCACAGGAAGTTCTTTTCTATTTGAATTTCCTTTCTGTCTGACCCCAGTGCTCTCTGCTGACACCTCTGTCCATTTTAGGAACTATGGGGATATGCTCCCACTCTGGACAATTCCTAAAATGGACAGAGGTGTCAGCAGAGAGCACTGGGGTGAGACAGAAAGGAAATTAAAAAAGAAAAGAACTTCCTGTGGAACATACAGCAGCTGATAAGTACTGGAAGGGTTAAGATTTTTTTTTTAATAGAAGGAATTTACAAATCTGTTTAACTTTCTGGCATCAGCTGATTAAAAAAAAATATTTTTTTTTCCAGTGGAGTACCCCTTTTAAATATTCTCCGTTTTCTCCTATTAACTGTTTAGGTAACTGCGCGCTAACCCTGACCAGGCTTCCTGCTGTACGCCAAATTTGTAACTACGCCTCCCTATGCTCCGGCTCAGCTCCCCTGCCGCTTCTATGGCACAATTACGCTCCAGGTGGGAATCCGGCTCTAAGATAAAGTTCTATGTGAAGTGAATGTAGTCCGTGGCCTGCCGTAACCTCCATATTGTTCTCCCCTCAGCTCCCGCAGAGCGATAATCCCGTTCCTGCTGCTTTTTTTTTTTTTTCTTTCCACGCCATAAGGAAGCTCCCCTCTGTTCCCATTCCGTCTAGATAGTCTGGTTGCCATGGTTACTTACGATAGTAAAGTTCATGACTTTGAGGATCCAGATGGTCATGGCGAGGTTCACCAGGATGAGTATCATGAGAAGCAGGACGAAGAAATACAGGCACCGCTTCCTCCAGCCGTATATGCCCACCTTGTAGATGTGGGGTCCTTCGGCGCTGGAGAGCGTACTCCTGTGAGCATACTGTTCCTGAGGCATCTGTAATACACAATACACATGGTAACGTTACACGGGGAATTTTCCATTCTGCGTCCCTGCTCGTACCAGAATGCATTGCAAACGCCGTACAAAGGAGGACTGCTCGCAGACGAATATACCGTAGCAGCAGTATCCTATTCTATAGTGTTTTCCAAACAGTGCATCTCCAGCTGTTGCAAAACTACAACTCCCAGCATGCCTGGACAGCCTTCGGCTGTCCGGGCATGCTGGGAGTTGTAGTTTTGCAACAGCTGGAGACACACTGGGGGGGGGGCATAGTTAAAGTTTCCTTCTTCTGCTTTGAAAATATGAGTTTATTTTCGTGCCACTTTTGGTTGTTTACATACCATTCTCTTTTGTTTCTTTTTGGCGCCAAAATTGGCACCAAATTGTAAATCCCAAAGAAATTCTGGCGAAAGCATCGCACGTAATATTCCATGATTACTAGTGGGCAGACAAGCGCTAACTGTGTGGATGAAGCATGTCTATAAGTTAAGGGGGTTATCCAGGAATTTTTATATATATATATATATATATATATATATATATATATATATATAAATAAATATATATATATATATATATATATATATATATATATATATCTCAACTGGCTCAAGAAAGTTAAACAGATTTGTAAATTACTTCTATTAAAAAAAATGTTAATCCTTTCAGTACTTATGAGCTGCTGAAGTTGAGTTGTTCTTTTCTGTCTAAGTGCTTACTGATGACACGTGTCTCGGGAACTGTCCAGAGACGAAGCAAATCCCCATAGCAAACCTCTTCTACTCTGTGCAGTTCCCGAGACAAGCAGAGATGTCAGCAGAGAGCACTGTTGCCAGACAGAAAACAACTACTGAACTTCAGCAGCTTATAATTATTGGAAGGATTAAGATTTTCTTAATAGAAGTCATTTACAAATCTGTTTAACTTTCTGGAGCCAGTTGATATGTAAAAAAAAGATTTTTCCTGGAATACCCCTTTAAATGTGAGTGCAGGTGCAGTGACTGTGAAAAAAAAGAAATTACATACATATATATATATATATATATATATATATATATATATATATATACACATATATGCTATTTACTTTTTTTTATTTTTATTATCATTAACCAATAATTAATATTTATAGTTCAATAATTGATTAAATAACTCTACCCCCCCCCCCCCCCCCCCAAAATAAATAAATAAATTAAAAAAATGTGTGATTTCTATGCTAGCAAAGAGCTGGGGAGAATTTTTTTTAATGTACAATGCACCCTATAAAAATATCATGAAACATACACAACATCAGAACATGACATTTACATAACCACGCCCACTTTCTCAAAACTGTCGTGACTAGTGTAAACCCTGGATTATTCTCATGTAAAACACTTCATATTTTCTGGAAACTTTTTGATGACAAAATTGTCGGTGCGAACCGCGGAATATTTGACGCAAAGAGTTTGGAATATGTTGCCCCCACTGTTTGGAAAACACTGATGTAATGGGTTCCCGGCTGGTTATAGGCAACCATAGAAATATACAACCAAAATACATTGGCATAGCTGTGGAGCAGTGTTCTCTTTCATACATTCCACTTTTAATGATGAACATACATAGCAGAGCTGTCTTTGTCATATGTCTGCATTTTCATGACTCTGTGACTTCATATAATAGAAAAGGTCTGACTGCAGTCCTATGTAAAGCCACAGTTCACATACGTACATTGCCACCTTTGGAGACGGAAAGGCCCAGGAGAAGCTGACTCCAACCTCGGACCGTGTATAGGTTAATGGTGCCCTGGCGTCACTAAGTGATAAGGCACTGTATTTCCTAGCACCCCCATGGTTTCCACACTCCCATAACAGTTATCTATACCTCCATAACAATGCCAGCAACAGCAACGACATTACAGAGCAAACCTCAGTGTACCGTATATACTCGAGTATAAGCCGACCCGAATATAAGTTGAGGCCCCTAATTTCACCCCAAAAACCCAGGAAAAGTTATTGACTCGACTATAAGCCTAGGGTGGGAAATGCATCATCCCCCCAATGTCATCATCCAGACCCCCGTCATTAACACTCTCATCATCATCACCCTGTCATCATCCCCCCTTCATCATCACCACCTGTCATCATCCCCCCCCCTTCATCATTACCCTGTCATCATCCCCCCTTCATCATCCCCTTCATCATCACCGCCTGTCATCATCCCCCTGTCATCATCCCCCTGTCATTATCCCACACCCCCCTTCATCATCACCGCCTGTCATCATCCCCCTGTCATCATCCCACACCCTCCCTTCATCATCACCGCCTGTCATCATCCCCCTGTCATCATCCCACCCCCCCCCCTTCATCATCACCACCTGTCAATGTCTGAACAGTGGTCTTCAACCTGCGGACCTCCAGATGTTTCAGAAATACAACTCCCAGCATTCCCGGACAGCCATCGGCTGTCAAGGCATGCTGGGAGTTGTAGTTTTGAAACATCTGGAGGTCCGCAGGTTGAAGACCACTGCGGCCTTCGTCATCATCCCCTTTAGTTTTGTACTCACCTCCGCTCGGCGGGAAAGAAGGGTGAGCTGGTCCGGGCCATCTGTGCTGCAGGGACCGTTCGGTGGGGAGGGATAGTTATTCCGGGCTGTCCATCTTCACCGGGGGGGGGGGGGCCTCTTCTCCGCGCTTCGGCCCCGGAATAGTGACATTGCCTTGACGACGACGCACAGGGACGTTCATGCGCAACGTGCCTGTGCGTCGTCGTCAAGGCAACGTCACTATTCCAGGCCCGAAGCCCGGAGAAGAGGCCCCCCGGTGAAGATGGACAGCCCCACGACTATCCCTCCGCACTATCTGCAGCACAGATGGCCCGGACCTGCTCACTCTTTCTTCCCGCCGAGCGTGGTGAGTACAAAACTAAAGGGGTTGGCGGGGGGGGGTTGTCTGGATGATGACGAAGGCTGCAGTGGTCTTCAACCTGCGGACCTCCAGATGTCTCAAAACTACATCTCCGGGCATGCTGGGAGTCGTAGTTTTGAAACATCTGGAGGTCCGCAGGTTGAAGACCACTGAAGGTGGAGAGTTCACTCGAGTATAAGCCAAGGGGAGTGTTTTCAGCACGAAATATCGTGCTGAAAAACTCGGCTTATACTCGAGTATATACGGTACTTATAAAACTAACATCCTCAGTACCCTATAACAGTTCAACGTACAGTATCTCCATAACAGTGTCAGTAACATTACAGAACCAACCTCTGTGTACTCATAACATAACCAATCTCAATACCCCTATAACAGGTCTACTCACAATACCCACCAGTGCCAGTCAAGGTGCCCTATAACAGTGCCAACCACTGGGCCCAGTTACAAAGCCAACCTTTGTATATCCATAACGTTACCAATCTCAGCACCCAGTAAGAGTTCCATTCCCAATATTTCCATAAAATTGACAGTAACAGTACCCCCGCTGCAGAGCCATCTTCAGTGTACCCATAACACTACCAATCTTAACACGTCTGTAACAGTTCCACTTACAATACCCACATAACAGTGTCAGTAACATGCCCCCGATACAGAGCTAATCTCAGTATTCCCATAACACTACAAATCTCAATACCCTCATAACAGTTCAAATCACAATGCCCCCATAATGTCATTAACGGTACCCACCAGTGCTAGCCTAGACCTCTATACTAGTGGCAGTCACAGTGCCCCCCCATAATAGAGCCAACCTCATTGTATGCATATCAGCATCAATCTTAATATGTCCTTGCAGTTTCACTTACCATATCCCCATAATAGTACTAGCAACAGTACCCACCAGTGCCAGCCTAGAGTCCTATACCTGTGTCAGCCACAGTTCCCCCATTACAGAGTCCTGCTCAGCCAGCCACAGTTCCCCCATTACAGAGTCCTGCTCAGCCAGCCACAGTGTCCCCATTACGGAGTCCTGCTCAGCCAGCCACAGTGCCCCCATTAAAGAGTCCTGCTCAGCCAGCCACAGTGCCCCATTACAGAGTCTTGCTCAGCCAGCCAAAGTGCCCCCATTATGGAGTCCTGCTCAGCCAGCCACAGTGCCCCCATTACGGAGTCCTGCTCAGCCAGCCACAGTGCCCCCATTACAGAGTCCTGCTCAGCCAGCCACAGTGGACCTATTACATAGTCCTGCTCAGCCAGACACAGTGCCCCCATTACAGAGTCCTGCTCAGCCAGCCACAGTGCCCCCATTATAGAGCAGACCTCAGTGTATGCATATCACTACCAATCTCAAAGTGCCCATATTGTAGCAATAAATAGAGGGTGCCTGTAACTGCACTAATCTTAATACCTTAATAAGGCTCTGTTCAGCGTTGGATTTGATTTATGCGGCAACCCTCTTTACGTGGTGCGGAAATTCCGTACGGATATCTGTCTACATTGTGGAAAGAAATTTACTATGTAAGCAAGTAGCATGTCACTCATTTTAGACAAAAATGTGAGGGATTATTGTCATCCAATGGGGCTGCCGCCATAATATCCTAAGCGCTCCAGTGCTGCACAACAGGACCAGCTAAAGTGCCCCCACTACAGAGCCCGCATCATGGCATTCATAACAATTACCCCGTAACTGTGCAGGTCACAATGCTCCCTAACAGTGTCCTATTGTACTTAATATGGGAAACTGGTTGTTCAATCTTAACAAAACACATCTGTGCCACTGGGCGCCTAATATTCGGAGCTGTCTGACTGGGGGCACAAATGTATGTGTAAGACTAAAAGATTTTGACATCAAGGACAACTTTTATCTTGGTAGCGCTGTTGAAATTTTAAGCCACATTTCACTCCGGACAAACCACATGTAAGCACAGGTCAGCCTTCGAAATTAGCTATTTTCAGGCTTTTCTTGCGTGTCCATGGAAACTGTCTGCCCGATGCATTTTTTTGGAATTTCTGTAAATCGTTCTATGTTTCCTGTAATTAAGACAGATTGGGTTTCCTGCTACTATCTGATCACCATGCGAAGACAGAATCGGCTAGCAAGGAGCACACAAGTAGCCTCGGCTATATTTCATGTATCTTGTGCCCCATGGAGACTCTTTTTGGAGTTGTCGGAGGTATACGTCAGAAAGGTCTCCTGTTTATCGCTTATGAAATTCTACAATGTATAGAAATATACCGGCATAAAATGGAAATTGGTATCCATTGACTCCAGTTCTGAAAAGTGTGTATTATGTAGGATACGTTTAGTGCAGTGAAAGTTTGCTTTCCTATAAAGTAATAGAAGGAATACAAGTTTGACCTTTGTGTTGAGAGCTTTTCACAGCATTTACACCAAACACAGGGATTTGACACATAAAAACAACAGGATACGCTCCGTAGTTGTAATACCAATGGTAATACTAAATGTGAACTGCATTTACCATGGATGGTTGTACTGCGATCCAAGTACAACAATGGGCTAGCGTGTACAGAAATGCGGGTCTTTGCAGCCACTCCACACCAGCAAACAGCATATTAATAACGATTCCTCCTCCAAACACACGGCGGGATGAATCAGGCGCTGAGACCAAAATAAGTGGAGGGAATTTTATTACCCACAATGCAGCGCGTTTCGCAGAGAATCCGCTTCCTCAGGCATGCCTGAGGAAGCAGATTCTCCGCGAAATGCATTGCATTGCCTGAGGAAGCGGATTCTCCGTTAAATGCGTTACATTGTGGGTAATAAAATTGCCTCCCCTTATCCTGGTCTCAGTGCCTCATTCATCCCGCCTTGTGTTTGGAGGAGGAATCGTTATTCACCATACACACTAGACATGTGTTGTGTAAACTTTCTGATTCTGACAGTGGCTTACCCCCCCCGCCCCTCACTTCCCCACAAGAACACAAGAATGCCCTACTGAGATGAGTTTACATGTATAAAGAGAGAGATAGCTGTCGGTCCAAAGAGTTGTCAAAAGGAGTGATCAGTAGGGATTCTGAGATGCCCATCAATCGCCCAATTGAAGGGGCAGGAGCTCCTTAAAGGGCAGGAAGAAGAGTGTAGGGTTTCATAGAAAGCTTACGAGGCTTTCTGTAAAATTGTACACTGCACATTTGGCGTCACGAGGAGAGCCAGGCAAAATCAAAGGGGCACAACGCTCAGCTGGGTGCTTCTGCACCTTCAATTGAGCAGCTGAACATTTCTAGGAAAATTTGTTCCCAATGATTGCCCCATGTGGTAAGCCAACAAATGTTCCCCAAAATTCATTATTTATTGGCAACACATTCCCGTGTGTAAACTGGGGACATGATAATGGAAGTGAATGGCCATATGAACAATCAAGTGATCGATCGTGATGCCATTTGCTCTTGACCAATGGCCTGTGCAAAGTCTTCTTTTAACCAACGCCAAACAGCTGGCTACCTAATCAACTGGAACTCACAATAGGCAATATTCTGCTCTTCTAAAAGGGACTTTATTCTACAGCGCTGTAAAAAAGCAGTACTGTAGATTAAAGGGGCTTTCTTATGAAGACAACCCCTGTCCATACACCCTATCAGGTCATATACATTCATGGCCGTAAATGTTGGCACCCCTGAAATTTTTCAAGAAAATGAAGTATTTCACACAGAAAAGGATTGCAGTAACACATGTTTTGCTATACACATTTTTATTCCCTTTGTGTGTATTGGAACTAAACCAAAAAAAGGAGGAAAAAAAGCAAACTGGACATAATGTCACCAAACTCCAAAAATGGTCTGGACAAAATTATTGGCACCCTTTCAAAATTGTGGAAAAATAAGATTGTTTCAAGCATGTGATTCTCCTTTAAACTCACCTGGGGCCAGTAACAGGTGTTGGCAATATAAAAATCACACCTGAAAGCAGATAAAAAGGAGAGAAGTTCACTTAGTCTTTGCATTGTGTGTCTGTGTGTGCCACACTAAGCATGGACAACAGAAAGCAGAGAAGAGAACTGTCTGAGGACTTGAGAACCAAAATTGTGGAAAAATATCAACAATCTGAAGGTTACAAGTCCATCTCCAGAGATCTAGATTTGCCTTTGTCCACACTGCGCAACATTATCAAGAAGTTTGCAACCCATGGCACTGTAGCTAATCTCCCTGGGCATGGACGTAAGAGAAAAATTGATGAAAGGTGTCAACGCAGGATAGTCCGGATGGTGGATAAGCAGCCCCAAACAAGTTCCAAAGATATTGAAGCTGTCCTGCAGGCTCTGGGAGCATCAGTGTCAGTGCGAACTATCTGTCGACATTTAAATGAAATGAAATGCTATGGCAGGAGACCCAGGAGGACCCCACTGCTGACACAGAGACATAAGAAAGCAAGACTACATTTTGCCAAAATAAACTTGAGTTAGCCAAAATCCTTCTGGGAAAACGTCTTGTGGACAGATGAGACCAAGATAGAGCTTTTTGGTAAAGCACATCATTCTACTGTTTACCGAAAATACAGAATGAGGCCTACAAAGAAAAGAACACAGTACCTACAGTGAAATATGGGGGAGGGTCAATTATGTTTTGAGGTTGTTTTGCTGCCTCTGGCACTGGGTGCCTTGAATGTGTACAAGACATCATGAAATCTGAAGATTACCAACGGATTTTGGGTCGCACTGTACAGCCCAGTGTCAGAAAGCTGGGTTTGTGTCTGAGATCTTGCGTCTTCCAGCAGGACAATGACCCCAAACATACGTCAAAAAGCACCCAGAAATGGATGGCAACAAAGCCCTGGAGAGTTCTGAAGTGGCAGCAATGAGTCCAGCTCTAAATCCCATTGAACACCTGTGGAGAGATCTTAAAATTGCTGTTGGGAAAAGGCGCCTTCCAATAAGAGAGACCTGGAGCAGGAAGGAAGAGTGGTCCAACATGCCGGCTGAGAGGTGTAAGAAGCTTATTGATGGTTATAGAAAGCGATTGATTTCAGTTATTTTTTCCAAAGGGTGTGCAGCCAAATATTAAGTTAAGGGTGCCAATAATTTTGTCCAGCCCATTTTTGGAGTTTGATGACATTATGTCCAATTTGCTTTTTTTCCCTCCCTTTTTTGGTTTAGTTCCAATACACACAAAGGGAATAAAAGTGTGTATAGCAAAACATGTGTTACTGCAATCCTTTTCTGTGAGAAATACTTCATTTTCTAGAAAAATTTCAAGGGTGCCAACATTGACTGTAGATGGTCCCCACTAGGGGTCCCCCAGAGAGTCCCTCAGATTAGAATAGTCACAATATAATATTACATTAACCCCACCTGTTTGCTATAAGACCCCCTAGCGACTAATATACTTTTACTACTGTATCCACATACTATATAATTCCTAAAGCGTTTATATAATACTCAAGTAACATCATATCCTGTTCTATGGAAAACCCCATTTAATTATATGTTGTTTTTTGTTTTTAAGGCACAACGACGGCTGTAAAAGGGTAGTCAGAAATGGGTTAAAATCAATGCAAATATCCCCAGTGAAGGGTGTCACATTGATCAATGTACAGTAACTCAGTGCACTGTAGTGCTAGGGTACACAAATTCCAAATATGACCTTGAACATAAGAACATGACGCCCTATGACATTTAAAACCACGCGTCACATCGGGGAACATCTATTATTAATACGGCCAGATCCTGACTGTACGGTGCGCTGCTTTCTGGCTAATAAACAATTAAGTACCATCTTAATGTTTCATGGCGGGTCTTATAGTGTACAGAGTGAAATTCAGAAATTTTGATTTCTTAAATTCCATCTCCTGATGTCATGACAACACGTTGTAGTTTTATGCAACTTAATAATGCAGAATACAACAGCAGAACTGACTGCAACCCACAGTCAACAAGAGAAGAGGGTATAAATAAAATACTTCATTGTATTAATAAATAAAGTGGATACGGACCAGCCAGCAATGCGAAGGCGTACCCAGGAGGGCGACTGTAAATGTACGCTGCAGCAATGTAAGCCCAGATTATTTCCATGAATCCTGTTTCCAGCTAGTTGCTCAAACTTATCTCGTGTGACTGCCCAAGGGTGCATTATTAAAGTGGCAAGATATTTTATTCAGAAATCACATTGCATTTTTATGGTTGACTGCTCCTCCAATGAAAAAACATAACATCCTAAAGATGGAATCACACATTGCATTCTATTTAACGCCAAATGCAGAAGTGGATCCAGCCAGAAGGAGAATATAAGTCCTTCCCTCATATTTCCCATTACTAGGAGGATCCATTCTTAGTTCTGGCTCGAAAGACTGCATCAAAAACTGTCACCAATGAATAGAGATAACTGGCTGAACCGTGGGGTCCTGATCACTGGGACCCCCATTGATAAAATGGAGGTCCCTTGTTTCTTAAGCAAATGGATTGGCCTAGCACACGCTCAACTACTGCTTCTACTAGCTGATCAGTGGCGGTCCACCTGCTGGACATTCTCCGATCATGAAATGGAAAGTCCCCTGAATGGATAGAGCAACAGCCCACATACTCCACCAAGTTCACTGCTCTGCAATGTTTCGTTATAATTGTGAGCTTGAAGACCAGGAGAGCTGGTTGAAATGTTGTTCTATAACACTCATGCTTCTCTAATGGAATAAATCACCGTTTAGATTTTTTCACGGATACCTGTGTGCTGCGGATATTTTTTTCTATTTTGCATATGGACCCTTGACCAAGGTCTGGTCGCTGCGTGCACCGCTGGATAATATTTAACCTGGAATGGATGTGCTGTTTTCCTTCATCATTTATCTACCTATCTATCTCATATCTATCTATCTCATATCTATCTATCTATCTATCTATCGCATATCTATCTATCTATCTATCTAGCAACAGAAGAATGCAGCAGCACACTGCCAGAACAAGGATATAGGTGAAACATGGAGAGCTATACAGCTATGGTGTAATAGATGCAAATGTGAAACTATGAAATAGTGAGGCACTTAGCTCGCAAATTTGTCTCCGCCGGCGGTCAAATAGCTTGGACCGTCCCACCGCGATAAGGTGGCCTCATTGGGACGGACCCTACACTGTGAATATGCCTCTGTGTGAACAGTTCAGTAAGCATGGCAGGGTCTGGAACATCCAAGACACCTTATATACACACCTGATAGAGGTGGGTGGGGTGCAAGGCCAACATGGAGGTAGCCACTCCAAGCTATTTGACCGCCGGCGGAGACAAATTTGCGAGCTAAGTGCCTCACTATCTCATAGTTTCACATTTGCATCTATTACACCATAGCTGTATAGCTCTCCATGTTTTAACTGCATATTCATGTTTCACCTATATCCTTGTGCTGGCAGTGTGCTGCTGCATTCTTCTGTTGCTGTATATCTAGCCTAGTAGCGTGCACCTGTAGGCCAGGTCCATATAATAGTTTGGTATCAACTAAAGTGCTGGCCGACTTATTATTTGTCTGTATCTATCTATCTATCTATCTATCTATCTATCTCATATCTATCTATCTATCTATCTCATACCTATCTATCTATCTCATATCTATCTATCATCTCATATCTATCTATCATCTATCTCATATCTATCTATCTATCTATCTATCTCATATCTATCTATCTATCTCATATCTATCCATCTCTCTCATATCTATCTATCTATCTATCTATATCATATCTATCTATCTATCTCATATCTATCCATCTCTCTCTCATATCTATCTCACATCTATCTATCTCATATCTATCTATCTCATATTTATCTCTCTTTCATATCTATCTCTCTCTCATGTCTATCTATCTCACATCTATCTATCTCATATTTATCTATCTATCTCATATCTATCTATCTCACATCTATCTCATATCTATCTATCTCATATCTATATATCTATCCAGACAAAGAATAAGTCAGCCAGCACTTTAGTTGATACCAAACTATTATATGGACCTGGCCTGCAGGTGCACGCTACTAGGCTAGATATACAGCAACAGAAGAATGCAGCAGCACACTGCCAGCACAAGGATATAGGTGAAACATGAATATGCAGTTAAAACATGGAGAGCTATACAGCTATGGTGTAATAGATGCCGGTGGGACGGTCCAAGCTATTTGACCGCGGGCGGAGACAAATTTGCGAGCTAAGTGCCTCACTATTTCATAGTTTCACATTTGCATCTATTACACCATAGCTGTATAGCTCTCCATGTTTTATCTGCATGTTCATGTTTCACCTATATCCTTGTGCTGGCAGTGTGCTGCTGCATTCTTCTGTTGCTATATATCTATCTATCTTTAATCTATCTGTCTATCTATCTCATATCTATCTATCTCACATCTATCTCATATCTATCTATCTATCTCATATTTATCTATCTCATATTTATATATCTATATATCTCATATATATATATTTCATATCTATCTATCTCATATCTATCTCATATCTATCTATCTCATATCTATCTATCTATCTCACATCTATCTATCTCACATCTATCTATCTCATATCTATATATCTATCTCATATCTATCTATTTCATATCTATCTGTCTATCTATCTCATATCTATCTCATATCTATCTCTCTCATATCTATCTATCTCATATCTATCTATCTATCTCACATCTATCTATCTATCTCACATCTATCTATCTAATCTATCTCATATTTACTCATATCTATCTATCTATCTCATATCTATCTATCTATCATGTATCTTGCTAAGGAGAAAATCATAGAGTAACCCCTCTCACTATGTTTTTGGATAGTTTTCCGTGCTCTTTTACAGAAAACATACAAACTCTGTTCAGATATGACCTAGGCTGCATTGAGACTTAGGGCCCTGATGCTGCAAGACCACATTACTAGTCTCTGAGCCAATATAAATGAACAGAGGATCTGGAGCAGTAAGCAGAATCATGGATCCCATGGTATTACTGACTAAGCTATGTGCTGAATGATGATGTCTGCTCTGTGGCCGTCATCATTCATAGTCACTGCTCTTTTATACCCATACACAGCGGTTTCTAGTCCCTGAAACCTTTCGATTGCAAGTTCCAGTTAAAATTTTTGTTTTTTAACAGAGACACATACAGTATTTTGCAAAAGAACGCACCCCCCCTCCCCCCCCCCCCCACACACAGACATAAAAACTGCAGAATATCTAAACCAATAAGCATTAGTTAGCAATACAGAATGAAAACAATACCTGGTAAAATGCAGTTAGGAACTTGGCGAAAGGCTATGAGCTCAATGTAATAACTTACGTTTATGCGACAATTTCCGAAGTTATTACAGTAAGTTCTAAAGTGACGGGAAATGGGGTTTTGGGTCTAAAGATTGGATCTGGAAGGTATGGTTAGGTTCCTGGGCGCTGGCTCCATGTTACCTCACGTGACGTCGCCGTCCTTATTTCGAGTTGTCGTACACAAGCGTCGTCACTAGGGTCACCACCTTTCTTGCAAAAAAATACCGGCCATGCTAATTTGCATAATTAATTATATATGCGTGACATCACAGGATACACGTATGCTTTGGAAATTTTGTCCTATTCTGACCCCTATAACTTTTCATTTCTCCTTATACGGGACTGTATAAGGGATGATTTTTTGCGCTCCGATCTGTAGTTTTTAAAGGTTACATTTTTGTTTCGATGTTCATTTTTATCACTTTTTTTTAGTTAAATTCGGGAGTTGCAGTTAAGTTACTAACTACAACTCCCAGCACGCCCTGGTACAGCCTGTGGCTGTACAACTCCCAGCATGTTGGATTAAATAGTATAGATATAGTATAGGTCAGTGTTTCCCAAACAGAGGTGCCTCCAGCTGTTGCAAAACTACAACTCCCAGCATGCTGGATTATATAATATAGATATAGGTCAGTGTTTCCCAAACGGGTGCCTCCAGCTGTTGCAAAACTACAACTCACAGCATGTTGGATTATATAGTATAGATATAGTATAGGTCAGTGTTTCCCAACCAGGGGTGCCTCCAGCTGTTGCAAGACTACAACTCCCAACATGTTGGATTATATAGTATAGATATAGTATAGGTCAGTGTTTCCCAACCAGGGGTGCCTCCAGCTGTTGCAAGACTACAACTCCCAACATGTTGGATTATATAGTATAGATATAGTATAGGTCTGTGTTTCCCAACCAGGGGTGCCTCCAGCTGTTGCAAAACTACAACTCCCAGCATGTTGGATTATATAGTATAGATATAGTATAGGTCAGTGTTTCCCAACCAGGGGTGCCTCCAGCTGTTGCAAAACTACAACTCCCAGCATGCTGGATTATATAATATAGATATAGGTCAGTGTTTCCCAAACAGGGGTGCCTCCAGCTGTTGCAAAACTATAACTCCCAGCATGTTGGATTATATAGTATAGATATAGTATAGGTCAGTGTTTCCCAACTAGGGGTGCCTCCAGCTGTTGCAAAACTACAACTCCCAACATGTTGGATTATATAGTATAGATATAGTATAGGTCAGTGTTTCCCAACCAGGGGTGCCTCCAGCTGTTGCAAAACTACAACTCCCAACATGTTGGATTATATAGTATAGATATAGTATAGGTCAGTGTTTCCCAACTAGGGGTGCCTCCAGCTGTTGCAAAACTACAACTCCCAACATGTTGGATTATATAGTATAGATATAGTATAGGTCAGTGTTTCCCAACCAGGGGTGCCTCCAGCTGTTGCAAAACTACAACTCCCAACATGTTGGATTATATAGTATAGATATAGTATAGGTCAGTGTTTCCCAACCAGGGGTGCCTCCAGCTGTTGCAAGACTACAACTCCCAGCATGCCCGGACAGCCGTTGGCTGTCCGGGCATGCTGGGAGTTGTAGTTTTGCAACAGCTAGAGGCGCTCTGGTTGGGAAACATTGATATAGGTTAGGCCCCTTTCACACTGCCGGCAAATTCGGCCATCAAACTCCCCCCCTTTTTTTTTGTTGCAGTTTGCCGGCCGTAATTTTGCCAGAGCATACCGGCAAATAACAGGTCCTGATGGACCCCAATGTATTCAATAGCCACCGTTATTTTCGGAGAGAAAAGCCGGAGAAAAAGACGATGCAAGCACTATTTTTTTCTCCCGCTTTACACTGCCGGCTTTACACCTCCGGAGACGACCGGCAGTGTGAACGTAGCCTTATAGCGCAACATTCTGGGAGTTGGAGGATTGGTTGGATAAATACCGGCAATTGCATTGCCGCTATTTATAATATAAAAATACCGTCAGGGTGGCCAAAATACCGGTAAAACCCCGGACCAGGTGGCAACCCTAGTTGTCAGTCACGTTCCCAGACCCCCTCACCAGCAAACAGACAATGGAGGAGATTCATCAAAACCTGTGCAAAGGAAAAGTTGCTGAGTTGCCCATAGCAACCAATCAGATCGCTACTTTCATTTTCAACAAGGCCTCTGCAAAATGAAAGAAGCGATCTGATTGGTTGCTATGGGCAACTGGGCAACTTTTCCTCTGCACAGGTTTTGATAAAGCTCCCCCATTGTGTAAATCCAGGACAACCTTAATTAAGATGCTAATTCAGATAACTATGAAGCAATGCTGTCTGGCCATGCACCTTACCTTTCAATATTGGGGCACAAACAAGTCCCTCACCACCACCATAGCATGGAGAGAAGGGCTCCACGGACTTCACTGTACCCAGTCAGCCAGGCCTCAGCTCAGATGCCTGCACGGTCTCCGTCTCACATTTTCCAGTCACAAACTTGCAGCCAAGACCCTGCCCAGCCCCTAAGAATTTCCTGCGCCGCTCTCTACCTCATCTCTACTGAAGACTTTGCGGCCTCACAATAACATGGAGACGCTGCCAGGATCTGAGTGGCTCCCGCTCTCTCTGCTCACTGAAATAAAGCGGGGAACACATGTTTTACATTACTAGGCTTCCTCTTCTTCCTCCTGAATACCCCCAGGGCCTGAGATAATAGTACTTTACATCGAAATAAACAGACCAGAAACAAAAGCGCAGTACTACGCCAGGCGGCATGCTTCAGCACATCCTATTAATAAAGGATATCCACCACGAAAACTGGATCCATGACTATAATAAAATAATGATTTTATTATAGTCATGGATAAAGTATGACTGATCTGTGTGATGTCCCAGTACGGGATATAGTCCTGTACAGTACTTAGGCCCTGTCAGGTTGAGTCCCTCTGTGTCCTAGGGGCTCTCCTGCAGCGTCTCCCCCATAGTGTTATATGTATTATGTATAAAGGACCTTTGAGGACCTTTGAGTTAGTCACATGATAATGTGGTCACATGTTAAAGTCACATGTTTTGTTACCCAGAGAGCACCAGCTAAACAGGTGACCTGCAGCTTTACCTATGGGCTTCTATCTCAGCCCCCCTACAATCACTTTCTTACACCACATTCTCTGCTGAGGTCAAGTTTCGTCCAGATGTCTCAGAGCCAGTGTCCAGCACACCTGAGGCCTCAAGCCTAAATTACAGCCACATGTCAGTAAGTCAAGCCATCTCTGTCGGCTGTCACTATCTTCAGTCAAGTCTATTATAGTCAGTGTGGCTGTCCTAAAGTCTGTCAAGTCACTGCAAGTCCCAGCAAGCTGCGAGGTCCCCTGTGTTACTGGTCACCTCTCTGGTCGAGCTGTAAAGACTATTACCATCTGTCTACCTCAGTAAAGCTACTGTTAACCCCAACCTGGTTTTGGACTATTACCCTGCCTAACCTAGAAGCTACCTTCGGGTGGTTACTTAGGAAAACCATGCCCTGGCGTCACGAACATTTAGGAGTTAATAACATCTGCCCCATACACCTCATGGCACCCCCGTGGTTCACCACATCTGCTTTTATTTGCTGTTGCTCCTATGGGTGCTAACATATTCCACGGCGCAGTACACAGATCACATAAGTCGCTGTCACCAAGACGGCTGACAATCTAATTCCCTATATGACACACAGTTGTTTACTGTTACTCCTATGGATGCTAACCTATTTCGCAACGCAGTACGCAGTTCACATAAGTCGCTGTCACCAAGGAGGCTGACAATCTATTTCCCTATATCGCACACAGTTTACTGTTACTTCTATGGAAGCTAACGTATTCTGCCGCAGTTTGTCGCCGTTCACATAAGTCACTGTCACAAAGGCGGCTGACAATCTAATTCCCTATATCGCAGACAGAGGCCAATTTCCCTCTCATACAAACACATGGTGCCCAAAAGAATCACAATAGCAATGCTAACCCCTGAGCCACTGTACTGCCCAGCAGTGTTTCCCAACCAGGGTACCTCCAGCTGTTTCAAAACTACAACTCCCAGCTTGCCCAGAAAGCCAAAGGCTGAATCCTGTTAAGGTACATATAATTGTGCAGGTGTCTCGCACCTATATTTCTCTCACAAATACCTTTTTTTTAGTGCTCACTTGGTTTTTCATCCTGTGCTCTTGAAGTGGCGTGTCCTTTTTTTTCCCTCACTCACCATGCATTTACTTCCTCCCTGAGTCTGCTGTGCTGGGTCTCTTTATACAATAACTGCAGGCTGCCCTGTAACCCCCTCCTCTCTGTTTTCAGACAGGAGTCAGACAGGACAGGAATGAGCACAGAGAAGTGATTGTCCCTCCCTTACTTCCTGGACTTATTCCATGCATGGACAATGATAATGCTGCAGCCGGACAGGATTATGTTCTGGACGGTATGGGGACCCCTAGAGGTCTTTTTATAAGCCATGCTTTCTATGAAAAGAAGACATTTTTATGAAGTATATTAGAAAGGTTAATGTTTTGCCAAGATGCACAACATCTGGAAAGTTTTTGAATCGGACAGTGTCCATTTAAAGGGGTACTCCTGTGGAAAACTTTTTTTTAAATCAACTGGTACTAGAAAGTTAAACAGATTTGTAAATTACTTTGATTAAAAAAAATCCTTCCAGTACTTTTTAGGGGCTGTATACTACAGAGAAAAGGCTTTTTTTTTTGGATCTCTCTTCTGTCACGACCATAGTGCTCTCTGCTGACTTCTGCTGTCCATTTTAGGAACTGTCCAGAGCAGCAGATGTTTGCTATAATGATTATCTCCTGCTCTGGATAGTTCCTAAAATGGACAGCAGAGGTCAGCAGAGAGCACCGTGGTCGTGACAGAAGAGAAATCCAAAAAGCAAAGCATTTCCTCTGTAGTATACAGCCGCTAATAAGTACTGGAAGGATTAAGAAGTAATTTACAAATCTGTTTAACTTTCTGGCACCAGTTGATTTAAATAAAATACGTTTTCCACCGGAGTACCCCTTTAAGTTAAATGGGTACACCATTGCCCTAGTATATTCTCATAGGGTAACCCTGGGCCCTCCATAGGGTGGGAAATTATAATAACTTAAAACAAAATATCCAATATTTACTGATCATAATCGTCTTTAAATCCCTTACATAATGTCATTTAATACCATCAAGCTGTATCAAAGCGTTCACAAGAATAAAAAAAATCTCATTAAATGAGAAAAACGCATGACCCACCTGATCTGTGCACAAACATTATCATCACGTATAAGTTTTGCCTAATATCGGGTTAGTCTTACGTTACAGTTCCTTAATTTTGCAAATGAGATGGAAATTTGGCCAATTAAGTTAATTATAAAATTTGCACACATCATCGTTTTAGAAGGATCTTTGATATTTTCAGCTTTGTTTAGGTTTCTGTGCTGGTTTTTGCTTTCAATAATAGACTTATGGGTTATTCCTACGAAATCTTACTAGGATATGCCATGACTTTCTGATCCTGACTGGCCCGACGGCTCCGGAAAAGTTTCCCCTTGCAATACATCCCTTCTAGCCACTGATACAGCCCTGGCCCGATCCCTTGGTTGAGCTCACCTAAACGCTCTTGATTTGTGGAGGTCCCAGCAGTGGGTCCCCCACCAATCAGAAATATCTGCCAGGAAAAATTAGAATGTGAATTCATCAGTAATCATGATATCTAATTTCGTAATTATCTCCTGTAGGTTCCTGAATAATAAAATATTAGACTGCACTGAATGCACTGGATGGCAGCGCTGACTTTTTTAACCTTGTCCATTATGCACCTGACACTGAATTCCCTTTAGATTTCTTATTGCTTCTCTTAAAGGGGATGTACAGTGAAAAGTAACATATCCCCTATCCGAACCCTCCATTCATCTCTATGTGAGAGCCAGAGATACCCAAGCGCTGTATTCATGCATCTCCGGCTCTCCCATAGAGATACCTAGAGGGTGCGTGCCGACCTTGGCTCTGTGAGCTGGAGGGCCGTACAGGAGGTCCCAGCGGTCGCCACCCTTTTTTTTCTTTAAATCAACTGGTGCCAGAAAGTTAAACATATTTGTAAATTACTTCTATTAAAAAATATTAATCCTTCCAGTACTTATTAGCTGCCGAATACTACAGAGGAAATTCTTTTCTTTTTGGAACACAGAGCTCTCTGCTGACATCACGAGCACAGTGCTCTCTGCTGACACCTCTGTCCATTTTAAGAACTGTCCAGAGTACGAGAAAATACCCATAGCAAACATATGCTCCTCTGGACAGTTCCTAGAATGGACAGAGATGTCCGCAGAGAGCACTGTGCTCGTGATGTCAGCAGAGAGCACTGTGTTCCAAAAAGAAAATAATTTCCTCTGTAGTATGAAGCAGCTAATAAGTACTGGAAGAATTAAGATTTTTTAATAGAATTAATTTACAAATCTGTTAACCTTTCTGAAAACAGTTTATATGAAAAAAATTTTTTCACTGGAGTACCCCTTTAATGTCTGTGGGGAAAGGCATAAGCCCACAAACCTGTTTTAGTGGCAGGAGGTGGACCTACCCAATCTTAGTTTTTAATGTTACGGCTGATCGGTGAACAATATATTCATACATTCTACCATTTAGGGCTGCAACAAGCGATTAATTGCACAATCAATTTGTTTTTGTTGCCGATAAATGAATCGATTAATCGATGAATCGGGAAAAACAGGGATGGGGGAAAATTTTTTTTTTTTTTGGGGGCTTTATTTTTATTTTTAAAATAATGTATACAGTAGGCATTTAAAAACAAGTGAACAAGGTTTGTTATGTTTCCCCCACGCCCCTATTATTACTTGGCACAGTGTTTCCCAACCAGGGTGCCTCCAGCTGTTGCAAAACTACAACTCCCAACATGCCCGGACAGCCAAAGGCTGTCCGGGCATGTTGGGAGTTGTAGTTTTGCAACAGCTGGAGGCACCCTGGTTGAGAAGCACTGACTTAGCACTTAAAGAGAAACTGTCACCTCCATACAAGGAACGGTGGTGAAGGCACCATCAGTTAGGACACAATGTCATCTAAGAGAAGGTTATTTTCCTAATTTTGCCTGTGGTTTTCTGAAGTTATATTTATGCTTTCTTGTTATGCCGGTGAACAGTCGGAGGAGGTGGCCATTTCTCACAGCGGCACGCCTCCTCCCTGCCCTAACCCGCTCCCAGCATGGAGCACTGTACGTCAATTATGCAGGACCAGCTAATTAAGAAAAGGACCTTCTCTTAGCTCCCATTATGTCCTAACCTTGTACAGAGGTGAGGGCAGCACTGCGCTCTGCCCCCCGGCCGGCCGGCTCCCAGCGGGGAATATTAAGTTACTGTGCAGTGATTTCATATTCCCCGCTGGGAGCTCTGATTGGTCAATCGGTGCCGACCAATCCGAGTTCCCGGCGGGGAATATGACATCACAGCACTGTAATTTCATATTCCCGTGCTGGGTGCCGGCCCGAGAACGGGTGGAGCGCAGTGCTGCCCACAGATGTGCAGCGCTGACCCAAAAAACTTGTTACAAATGTCATATGTTATGACATCTGTAATTCAAAACGAATTGTTTAATAACAATGAATCGGAATCGGTGAGGGGACTGGTCGACAACGAATCCTGTTATCGTGTTTTATCGATAATATCGATTAATCATTGCAACCCTTCTACCATTCTACTGCCAGTTGCTTAAAGGAGCAGTCCAGTGCTGAAAAACGTATCCCCTATCCTAAGGATAGGGGATGAGTTTCAGATCGCGGGGGGTCCGACTGCTGGCCCCCCCTGATTTTCTGTACGGGGCCCCGGCTCGCTGGCCAGATAGCGGGTGTCGACCACCGCATGAAGCGGCGGCCGACACGCCCCCTCAATACTGCGCTATGGCAGAGCTGGAGATTGCCAAAGGCAGTGCTCCGGCTTTGCCATAGAGTTGTATTGAGGGGGAGTGTCAGCCGCCGCTTCGGGCGGTGGTCAACACGCCCCCTTCCCGAGGGCTGCCGGGGCCCCGTACAGGAGATCGCGGGGGCCCCAGCATGATCTGAAATTTATCCCCTATCCTTAGGATAAGAGATATGTTTTTCAGCACTGGATATCTCCTTTAAAGAAGAAATCCGGCAAAAATAAACTTGTCCCCTATGCACATGATAGGGGATAAGGAGCGGACCCCCAGCGATCACCGGGACGGGACCCGGTGCTCAGTGAGGAGAGCGTGCTGCAGGCGGCACACGCTTCATTCATTTCTATAGGAGCGGTGAAAACACCCGAGTACAGCACTTGGGCACCATCGGCACTCCCATAGAAGTGAATGCAGGGCATGCCATCTACCAGGAGATGGCACGCGCTCCTCACTGAAAGAGCCGGGGTCGTGTCTCATGACCAGCTACTTATCCCCTATCCTGTGGAAAGGGGATACGTTTACTTTCACCTGAGTTCTCCTTTAAAGGGGTACTACCATGGAAAACTTTTTTTTTATCAACTGGTGCCAGAAAGTTAAACAGATTTCTAAATAACTTCTATTAAAAAAAATCTTAATCCTTCCAGTACTTTTTAGGGGCTGTATACTACAGAGGAAATGTTTATCTTTTTGGATTTCTCTTATGTCACGACCACAGTGCTCTCTGCTGACCTCTGCTGTCCATTTTAGGAACTGTCCAGAGCAGCATATGTTTGCTATGGGGATTTTTCTCCTGCTCTGGACAGTTCCTAAAATGAACAGCAGAGGTCATCAGAGAGCACTGTGCTCGTGACAGAAGAGAAATCCAAAAAGATAAACATTTCCTCTGTAGTATACAGCCCCTAAAAAGTACTGGAAGGATTAAGATTTTTTTAATAGAAGTCATTTACAAATCTGTTTTACTTTCTGGCACCAGTTGATTAAAAAAAAAAAATCACTGTAGTACCCCTTTCACAATGGTCTGAAGAACTAGAAGTGACTCACTCGATAGAATATATATAAAACTTTGCTCCCTCTTGAAGTGACAGAGTCTTAGATTGAGACAGACGCTTGATATCCCTCCAGAATGTAAATTGTTCAAAGAATCCATAAGTATATTACAAAGTAGGGACAATGGCACATGACCCGAATCTCCGAAGAACACAGGTCTAAAGAAATGGATTTCTCTTATATTGTACTGTATTATCCAATTCATTGCTCGTCAACAAAATGGCAGCGAACACATTAAGCTGACACAATCCTCTTCCTTCCCCGCCACAAGTAATTTATAATCATTTTTCATGTAGCACTGAATATGTAATCTACGATGTCTTTGTCGAGGCAGGAACTACTGTACGAATAAGAGAACATTAACTCCAGTCTGGAGATGGTCTAAAGCGGCCGCGCTCCATCATTTTATAGATGGAACAACACGTTTTCGGTCTGTCATTTTTCTGGGTCCTAAAACATCTGTCCCCCTCCTGAGAGATATCAAAATTGGATAATAATAGAGTTTATTAACTACCGTATTTTTCGCCCTATAGGACGCTCCGGTATATAAGACGCACCCAATTTTAAAGGAGGAAAATCTAGAATACAATGTAAAGTATAGATCACAGTGATCTTCAACCAGCGGACCTCCAGATGTTGCAAAACTACAACTCCCGGCATGCCCGGACAGCCGTTGGCTGTCCGGGCATGCCGGGAGTTGTAGTTTTGCAACATCTGGAGGTCCGCAGGATGAAGAAAACTGGTATAGGAGGTTGTACTCACCTGTCCCCACCGCTCCGGACCCGTCACCGCTTGTCACCGCTGCCCTGGATGTCGCCCTCCACCGCTGTCGCCGCGTCCCCGGGGTGTCCCCGTCGCTCCGGAACGTCTATGCTGCTGGGTATCCTTGCACTCCGGGTACACTCGCCATCATGTGGCTACGCACGCCGCTCCTATTGGATGACGGGGCGGCGTGCGCTACGACATGATGACGACGAAGGAGAGCGCCGGCCGTGCAGGGGATCCCGGCACGGAGCAGACACCGAGGAGGCAGGTAAGGTCCCTCCCGCTGCAGCCGGGTTAGTGTCACTTTCGCTTCAGACGCGTCTGAAGGGTTAATACAGGGCATCACCACGATCGGTGATGTCCTGTATTAGCCACCGGTCCCAGCCGTTGATGGCCGCAGGGACCGCCGCCATAGGGGTGTATTCGCCGTATAAGACGCACCAACTTTTCCAAAAGTGTGTCTTATACGGCGAAAATTACGGTAAATGGTACAACTGACTACTTATGAATATATAATAATACATGCTAGGGTGTGATGTTGTAGAGGTGGAGATGAGCAGGAGATGATGGGTGTTTTCTGAAGAACTTCTGACATCATACATAAGTCCAGAGGGGGATGCGGATAACCGAGCAGAGGTATATTTCATCTATCTACTATCCAATGAGATTACAGACCAAGAATACCAAAATGGAGGACCCCAGTCTTCTATTTCCCCCAGCCACAAGACCGAAGCTTTAAAGGGGTAATCCGGTGAAAAACTTTTTTTTTTTTTTAATCAACTGGTGCCAGAAAGTTAAACAGATTTGTAAATTACATTTACTTCTATTTAAAAAATCTTAATCCTTCCTGTACTTGACAGCTACTGTATGCTCCACAGGAAGTTCTTTTCTTTTTGAATTTCTTTTCTGTCTGACCATAGATCTCTCTGCTGACACCTCTGTCCATGTCAGGAACTGTCCAGAGCAGGAGAGGTTTGCTATAGTGATTTGCTCCTGCTCTGGACAGTTCCTGAGATAGACAGAGGTGTCAGCAGAGAGCACTGTGGTCAGACAGAAAAGAAATGTAAAAAGAAAAGAACTTCCTGTTGAGCATATAGCGGCTGATAAGTACTGGAAGGATTAAGATTTTTTAATAGAAGTAATTTACAAATTTGTTTAATGTTCTGGCATCAGTTGATTTAAAAAAAAAAAGTTTTTCACTGGAGTACCCCTTTAAGACAGTGGTTTGACATTCTTGATCAAATTCAAAGTTGATGGCACTTATAAATGCTTTTGGTTGGAACACCCCTTTAAAACATATAATGATGATAAGAAAAAAAATGCTGTTACAGTATGGGTAACATCCTTGGTAGGCTAGAGTAAATAAGGGATTAATGGTAATATTGGTAATATAAAAAAAAATGGTGGTCTTAGACAGTGAAGCTATCAATGGTAACTTAGAGGTGTAATGTTAACATTCCTTGTTGTCTAGGATGGTGAAGGGGTTAATAGTAACATCCCTGGGGGTCTGGGACAGTGAATGGTGAATGGATTAACATCTCTGATGGGCTAGGGAAGTGAATAAGTTAATAGTAACATCCCTGGTGGTCTAGGGCAGTAAAGGGATAATAGTAACATCCCTGGTGGTCTAGGACAGTGAATGGATTGTTGGTAACATTCCTGATGGACTAGGACAGGAAATATGGTAATAGTAACATTTCTGGAGGTCTAGGACAGGGAATTGATTCATGGTTACATCCCTGGTAGGCTACAGCAGTGAAGATGTTATTAGCAACATCCCTGGTAGTCTAGGGTAAAAGCATACTAATAACATTAATGGTGGTCTAGGTAATAGGATACTAATAACATCCATGGTGGTGTAGGACAGTGAATGGATTGACAGTAACATCCATGATAGGCTAGGGCAGTAAAGAAATTAAAAGTAACATCCCTGGTGGTCTAGGACAGTGAATGGATTGATGGTAACATAACATTCCCAAAGGGCTAGATAGTGAAGAAGTTATTAGCAACATCCCTGGTGGTCTAGGGCAGTAAAAGGATAATAAAATCCTTGGTGGTCTAGGGCAGTAAATGCATAATAGTAACATCCCTGGTGGCCTAGGACAGTGAAGAAGTTAAAAGTAACATCCCTGGTGGTCTAGGGTAGTGAATGGACAAATTATTACATCCCTGGTGGGCTACAAAAGTAAAGAAGTTATTAGCAACATCCCTGGTGGTCTAGGATAATAGGATAAAAGGATAATAGTAACATCCCTTGTGGTCTTGGTCAGTGAATGGATTGTTGTTAACATTCCTGATGGGATAGAGCAGGAAAGAAGTTAATAGTAACATCCCTGGTAGTCTACAGTGAATTGATTCATGATTACATCACTGGTAGGCTACAGTAGTGATGAAGTTATTAGCAACATTCCTGGTGGTCTAGGGCGGTAAAATGATAATAACATCCCTTGCAATCTAGGGCAGGAAAAGGATAATAGTAACACCCTTGGTGGTCTAGGACAGTGAATGGATTGATGGTAACATCCCCAAAGGGCTATATAGTGAAGAAGTTATTAGCAACATCCCTGGTGGTCTAGGGCAGTAAAAGGATAATCAAATCCTTGTTGGTCTAGGGCAGTAAATGCATAATAGTAACATCCCTGGTGGCCTAGGACAGTGAATGGCTTGATGGTAACATCCCTGATAGGCTACGGCAGTAAAGAAGTTAATAGTACCATCCCTGGTGGTCTAGGGTAGTGAATGGATAAATGATTACATCCCTGGTGGGCTACAAAAGTAAAGAAGTAATTAGCAACATCCCTGGTGGTCTAGGATAAAAGGATAATAGTAACATCCCTGGTGGTCTAGGATAATAGGATAAAAGGATAATAGTAACATCCCTGGTGGTCTAGGACAGTGAATGGATTGTTGTTAACATTCCTGATGGGCTAGGGCAGGAAAGAAGTTAATAGTAACATCCCAGTGAATTCATTCATGGTTACATCCCTGATAGGCTACAGCAGTGATGAAGTTATTAGCAACATCCCTGGTGGTCTGGGGCAGTAAAAGGATAATAATAACATCCCTGGTGGTCTAGGGCAGTGAAATGATAATAATAACATCCATGGTGGTTTAGGACAGTGAATTAATTGATGGTAACATCGCTGGTGGGCTAAGGCAGTGAAGAAGTTAATAGTAACATCCCTGGTGGTCTAGTACAGTGAATGGATTAGCGGGTACATCTTTGGTGGGCTACAAAAGTTAAGGCATTATTAGCAACTTCCCTGGTGGTCTAGGACAGTAAAAGAATATTAATAACATCCGTGGTGGTCTAGGGCAGTTAAAGGATAAAAGTAACATATGTGGTGGTCTAGGGCAGATAAAGGATGATAATAACATCCCTGGTGATCTAGGGCAGTAAAAGAATAATAGCAACATCTCCGGTGGTCTAGGACAGTGAAGGGATTGTTGGTAATATCCCTGGTGTTCCAGGCAGTAAAGGTAATAATAGTAATGTCTCCGGTGAATTAGAGAAGAGAACAAATTAATAGCAATCTCTCAGATGACCTAGGTCCGAGAAATAAATAATAGTGACCTCCAGGGAACCTAGAGTGTGTGTCACTACCCTAGCCCACCAGGCCTTTTTTCCATCAGCCAATCACAGCCTATTATAAGTCATTACAGATGTTTTGTGACTGGCTGACCAGGACGATTCAGTGTAATCTACGAGAGACCCCCAAAGAGTGTGAACAGGGGACAAAATTCCCTATCACCCCCCTTCCACACTGCAGGCCTCTGCGCAGCTCAATAGTCTTCCCGGTCTATACGTCTGCTCCAGCTGAGAACTTCCGGAAAGACCTCCATACACATGAATAAATATGAAAGTGTCTTTTATGAGCTGCATCTTTGGGTTTAACACTTTTAATTGTTTAAAAAAGGTCTACGAAGCCCCAATACATGAATATTAATACGGCGGCAGCTCTGTGCACCGCCACGCTTTCTTATAAACCAAGCTAAATTTCTTGGAGATTACTCCAATTTCTCGTCCATCCGAGATCCAACCGGTTGCTTCTAAAAACCTTGAAGCAGCAGATTGGAATTTACATATCGATTTATCTCTCCAGAAGAAGAAAGCCGCTACACAACCACACACACCAATGTTTTTTTTAACTGGGCAAAAAAAAAAAACTACTGCTGTATAGCATCCATCGAGGAGGCTCTTTTTTATATCTTCTCCGCTGTAAAAATCTGCAGCCGCTTCGCGGGAGATTAAACAGAGTCTGACAGGGTCAAGGGAATGAAGAAACGCGCAGCTTATAATGCAAGTCCCTCGTCTGACATTAATTACTGAAGACCGCGGGAACATGGGATAGAAAAGGATGGTGCGGTAGAAGCGGAATAAGAAGGAGCAAGTGAATCCATTAGAGACTTCTGATAAGCCTATCACTATCTTACAGCATGCCGCTATCGTCTGCGCGCACTGTTCTCTACAAGGTAGAACAATACGGGTGCTGTGGAATTTCGTCCAGGAGCGCTTAAGCTCTAATTTCTGGATATAAAGCTCAAAACTGAGAAAAAATTAAAAAAATAAACTTTTGATTAACTCTTTTCTTACAAGAAGCACATTTTAAGGCAAGAGAAAGCCAAGCTGCTGGGTCTATGATTAAGGTCTGCGGACCGAAACACGTCAGGCTGGCCACGCATATTTTTCTACCAGAAATCCACAGCATTTCTGTCCCAAGTTGACCATAGCAGAAAAAATATGGCTCGGTGGTCATAACAACATTGGGGGCCAGTTGCTGAACAAAATTTGCAAGAATTCTGGTTCCGGGTCTATAATTAAAGGGGTATTCCAGGAAAAAACTTTTTTTTTAGATCAACTGGCTTCAGAAAGTTAAACAGATTTGTAAATTACTTCTATTAAAAAATCTTCATCCTTCCAATAATTACCAACTACTGAAGTTGAGTTGTTCTTTTCTGTCTGGAAACAGTGCTCTCTGCTGACATCTCTGCTTGTCTTGGGAACTGCACAGAGTAGAAGAGGTTTGCTATGGGGATTTGCTTCTACTCTGGACAGCTCCCGAGACAAGTGTCATCAGAGAGCACTTAGACAGAAAAGAACAACTCAACTTCAGCAGCTCATAAGTACTGAAAGGATTAAGATTTCTTAATAGAAGTGATTTACAAATCTGGTTAACTTTCTGGAGCCAGTTGATATAAAAAAAATGTTTTTTTTCTGGATAACCAGTGACTCAAAACACGTCAGGCCTGAAGCACATTTGCACATGCCATGTGGACTATGTTTTCATACTTTATATTAAAGAAGATGTTTTTACCTCGATCCAGTTTGCTCAAATCCCTGTTGCTACTTTATTGAGATTTCTGGTTCCATCTCTGGGGTAGGTCTACAGATGGCATGTTTTTTCACCATAAATCCGCAGCATTTCTGTCCCATGTAGACCGTAGAAGAACAAATATGGCTTAATGGTCATAACAAGATTGGTACATTTAGAGAGATTTCATGAATAAAATCTGCCAGAATTCTGGTCCTGGGTTTATGATTAAGGTCTGTGGACCAAAACACGTCAGGCCTGCCTGCAAGGCATTTATACATATTGTGTGGACTATGCTTTAATACTTGATATGTTTTACTTGGATCCAGCTTGCTGAAATCCATGTTGCTGCTATATTGAGAATTCTGGTTCTATCTCTAAGGTTAGGTGTACAGATGGCATGTTTTTCTACCACAAATCCACAGCATTTCTGTCCCATGTAGACCATAGCAGAACAAATATGGCTTAATGGTAATAACAAGATTGGTACATTAGGATCGAGTTACTGTACAAAATCTAAAAAAAATTTTGGTTCCAGGTCTATGATTAGTTCTGTGGACCGAAACACGTTAGGCCTGCCAGCATTTGTAAATGTTTTGTGCACTATGTTAATACTTTATTTTAAAGAGGATGCTTTACCTGTATGCCAATGTATACCAAGGCAACTCCCCTCCCCCCCCTCCTTCACAGATGATAATGAAGATCAGGCATGTGAACTTTGTTTTAAGGAAGATGAGCAGTCTGGCACCAGCTTTCCTCTCCCCTCCCATTCAGAACACATGGTTGTTTGTCCAAGACCTATTGAAGATGTATGGACACCTTAAGTTTGATCAATTTTCTGCACCTACAGGTTCATTTTGCGAGACTTAAAGGCATGGTATGCTGCACTTATATAGATGTGAAAACTGGATCATCAATTAGTAACTTGACTATGACCTGTTAGTGACCGCCCACACATGTTTTTGTGGTAGTTTGGATGTCACTGCTTATGGAGTGGGCTCTGCTGCCTATATCTAATGTGGGGAACTCTGCTATCTATACCTAATGTGGGGGAACTCTGTTGCCTATACCTACTGTGGGGGAACTCTGCTCCCTTTACCTACTATGGGGGAACTCTGCTGCCTATACCTAATGTGGGAGAACTCTGCTGCCTATACCTACTGTGGGGGAACTCTATTGCCTATACCTACTGTGTAATTTAATGGTTGGGGGTCACTACAACATGATGAAATTTCCTAAAGGGTCGTGGCATTAGGAAGGTTGAGAACCACTGCTCTAGATGCTATGATGAATAGCAATTGCAGCATGCAAAGAGCGAATTGACAGGTGTCATACTTGTCAGGGTTCCAAACAGCACCCCTGTGACGCAATTGAAGGGTGTCGATACGTTACCGTAGCAGCTGGAGGCCTATTGAAGGCTTCCATGTCTGCCATGTCAACTCTACTAATGCAATCTACCGCAGGCAGATGTTTTCAAAAATCTAGAAAAAATTCCTTAACTAATAAAAATTCTAATCACCCCCCCCCCCCCTTTTCTTATTTGTCAAATAAAAAAATGTAAACATGTTTGGTATCGCCACTTGTGGAATAATCTAAAATATTAATATATAATGTTATTGATCCTGCATGGTAAGGGTACATTCACACTGCGGAATCTCAGCTCGCAGAATTCCGCGAGCGAAGATTCCATTCTGGAAGCCGCCACCGAAATACTTCGGTGGTAGGACCGTGCGGCACTGCCCCGTCACCATTGAAGGCTATACAGGGAACTGTCCGCCGATGAAATTCCTCAGTGTGAACAAGTCTCGCGGAAGACCCATTCACACTGATGTTTATGTTCACAGCGCGTAATTCTGCAGGAATTACGTAGTGTGAACATACGCTAAATGACATTAACAAAAAAAAAATATCGACATTTTTTACAATTTGCTACTTTTGGTTACACCAAATCACAGAAAAAGTTGAATAAAAAGTGATCAAAAAGTCCGTGGAGAGTCGGGAGGCAGCCACACACTTTAGACAGTCGGACGATACTGGCAAAGCAAAGGGTTCAGCCAACTTTAGTCTGAGGTGTATGGGCATGCTGTTACTCTACCATGCTGTTAATTTTATGAAGTTCTGCAATAAAAGTTATGTTTTACTGTACCTGGTGCCCTGGACTATGATCTACGGCACTATGAACGCCTGCCTTACAGCCCACATGCATGCTGGGAGCTAAAAACCCAAACTTCTCTAAGGATTTCTATTCATTTCAGTGGAATGAGTAGGCAGACGGATACAGCAGCAGCTAGAAATTATTATTAGATTTGCAATTTTTACATGAAAATTATAATGTGCTAATAGGGTCCCAATGGGCACTAGACAGATGTAACAACATTTTAACTGTAAAGGGTTTGTCCAGTTTAGAAAACCTACTTACCTATACCCTATTACTGTATGTCATTGTGAGTTAAAGGAGTACTCTGGGATATAGCTTTTTTTAATATCTATATATATATATATGTGGTGTCCGAGTACTGCATTTCATACGGTACTTATTTATCTATGGGTCCCCATAGCCAGAGTCCCTAGGACTTAGTGGTCTCTGTTGGTCAGTCCGCCCCTAGTCGCCTCTATTATAGTATACAGATTTGTAGTTTGTCCATAGAATCATATATATAGTATTATTTTTGTATATAAATGGTTAATTACTTGTTTCCATGGTGTCGCAGGGCCTTCGGGTCATGTGATGCGTTCCAAGCCTCATTCTGGATGCGTTCCAGGCCTCACTTTGGTATCTCTAGCCTCATTTTGGGTTTTGCAATGTATATAGATCCTGTGATGTAAGCAATCCCATGATACCATGTAAAGTGAGTGGCAGACATTCGGACCAATCAGAATCGCCACGCCCCCTGCCCATATAAGGGAGCGGCGGCCATCTTATCGCTCTCTTTCTCCTGGCTCTTGATGAGAGAAGACCTATATCACAGTAATCGCAGTGAGTTAGGCCTGAGCCTTGCAGCAATGGCTGAATGATCTAAATTATAGAGTGTATCATCCCCTAAGCACTCTGCAGTATCACCGGACCCAATATTTCCCCTAAATCGGGACGGATCTGCACATCACTTCCTAAATTCAGAGAATATAAGTTTAATGCAAGGTCCGCAACTTCTGCCAGTCACTAAGCAACCTAAGAACTGTTATATGAGACTGTTACTACGTATTGGATATTGCAAGCACTGCAGTAAAGTTATTGAAGTTCAAGTTAAATCTGCTTGTGGACCTTCAGTCATTCCATTGCACCTATCGCTTCTGGGAAGGGTGGCGATAGGCCAGAACATAGATTCAGCATACCAGCCCTCACCCTGGTGTCACGAGTGACTGGGTTAATATTAACCCCTCATATACCAACATTATACCATTCCTACCATACACCCCCCAAGGGCTACCACATATATATATATATATATATATATATATATGTATATATATATATTTATTTTTTGTTAAAACTTGCCGGTGGAAAACATATATATTTTTTTTTAATCAACTGGTGCCAGAAAGTTAAACAGATTTGTAAATTACTTCTATAAAAAAAATCTTTACCCTTCCAGTACTTTTTAGCAGCTGTATGCTACAGAGGAAATTCTTTTCTTTTTGGATTTCTTTTTTGTCTTGTCCACAGTGCTCTCTGCTGACACCTCTGTCCGTGTCAGGAACTGCCATTTTAATAAACTCAATATTGGAGGAGATTTATTAAAACCTGTCCAGAGGAAAAGTTGCTGAGTTGCCCATAGCAACCAATCAGATTGCTTTTTTCATTTTCCAGAGGCCTTTACAAAAATTAAAGAAGCGATCTGATTGGCTGCTTTTAGCAACTCAGCAACTTTTCCTCTGCACAGGTTTTGATAAATCACCCCAATGTGTATATGTATATATGTTTCAGCATAACTTCCAAATGGCTGAGGATATTTCGAGAAAACATGGTCACATGTTACTTATATGTTAACTACAAATATAGGATAGATGAATTAAAGGGGTACTCCAGTGGAAAACATTTTTTTTAATCAACTGGTCCCGGAAAGTTAAAGAGATTTGTATATTCCTTTTGTTAAAAAAAATCTTAATCCTTCCAGTACTTATCAGCTGCTGTATACTACAAAGGAAGTTGAGTTGTTCTTTTCTGCCTGACTACAGTGCTCTCTGCTGACTGATTGGCTCCTATTCTTGACAGTTCCTGACACAGACAGAGGTGTCAGCAGAGAACACTGTGGTCAGCTCAACTCAACTTCCTGTGGAGCATACAGCAGCTGATAAGTACTGGAAGGATTAAGATTTTTTAATAGAAGTAATTTACAAATCTATATAACTAGCCAGTTGATATGAAAAAAATTGTTGTCCACCGGAGTACCCCTTTAACTCTAAACCCACCCCCTTTTGCGAGGGTTGGGGTTTTAGTTTAAAGTCCTAGGCAAGTCTATGGGGAATATATGTTCCAGCCTAACTTCCAAACAGCTGGAGAAATTTCGATACTTCTTGGTACACATGTTACTTATATGTAAAATAAAGATATAAGAGAGTTAACTTAACCCTTAACTACCCCCTTATGTAAAGGATGAAGTTTTTGTCTAAAGTCCCATTCAAGTCTATGGGACTCCAAGGACATTACTCCACAAGCTCCACTCTGCATCTCCAGGTGAGTGCTCTGTCCGGCTTGCAAGCCACACCCTTTCCACATGCAACACCTCATCTTGCAAAACCACACCCACTATTTAAGCCACACCCTTTACTTTCTGCCCTTTTTGTGTATTGGTCCTGCTTGCAAGTCAAGCCCACTCTCATAAAGCCATGCCCCCCCTTCCTTATATTATCGGTCTACAATCTCTTCATCACAACTTATCCCCACATGAGGATGGAGTAGGAGGTCATGATATAAGGATGGGATAAGAAGTCGGGATATGAGGACAGGATATAAGGTCAGGATATGTGGACATGATATGAGGTCGGGATATGAGGACAGGACATGAGGAGGAGATGTGAGGGCGAGACATAAGGACAGGATATGAGGGTGGGAAATAAGGACAGGATATGAGGTCGGGATATGAGGACAGTACATGAGGAGGAGATTTGAGGGCGGGATATAAGGACAGGATATGAGGTCGGGATATGAGGACAGGATGTGAGGTCGGGATATAAGGACAGGATATGAGGTAGGGATCTGAGGACAGAATATGAGGTCGGGATATGAGGACAGGATTTGAGGTCGAGATATGAGTACAGGATATAAGGACAGAATAAAAGGTTGGAATATGAGGACTGGATTTAAAGCGTACCCATCAGATCTAACAAAAAAAACATAAATGACTCAGTACCAAATCCCGACCATGTACATCTAATTTTTATGTGTCTAGCACCTTTATTTATTTTTTTATTACACTTTTAATTTAGCTCACTAGTCTGAATTCCTCTCAAAGGGAGGGGGCGTGGCCTCACTGTGCAGGTCTCCGCCCCCTCCCTCAGTATGCTGTCTGCTACCATCTCCCCTAGCATTAGCAAAACTACAACTCCCAGCTTGTCCTCTCTGACAGTAGCGGGAAATAAGCTGACAGTGGGAGGATTTTTCCTCCAGCTCTGAGCCCTGCGCTCACAGCTGTCAATCAAGGAAATGTGTCCATGACATAGGTGATGACGCATGGACACAGCAGGACTAGGATGTGTCCAAGCAGGAGGGGGGGGGGCAGTTGTTTGACTGGCTATGTATATTGGTTTTGCATGCTTTACAACATATCAAAAGTTATTTGTATCTGACAGTGCCCATATAAGGTTGGAATATAAGGACAGGAAAAGAGGTTGGGATATGAGGATGGGATATGGGGGTCAGGATATGAGGTAAGAGCTTCCTCCTATGTTGCTTTTCATTCCCCACAAGGATTAGGTAGGAAAAAACGATTACTCAGCCAAAATTCCTGTGCTTTTAAGTCATTGTCATATTATGGGTCAGCCATATGGTGATAAGGCTGGAAATATCCTAACAAGTCACAAAAGAGCATGGCATCTCACTGTAAACAAAGGCTTTTAAGATAAAACTGATAAAAAAAATTCTCTTGGGGTGACTTATGCCAGTCTGGAAGGAATAGAAACAACACACATCTTTTTGTATGCAATCACCACCTTATGCTTCGATTCATATAGCATGCATACTTCCCCTGGGCATGCATTTGGCAAGGTTTGCAGTTGTTGTACACCCCTTGTGCCACACGGCTTTGGCCACTAAGGAGCAAAGGAGCAAAAATGTAGCGATTAATTATGAATGACAACCAGATGTGGATAGGAGAAGGAGCAAACCAGGACAACATAGGAATGGAAAGGAGTAACCTCATTTATATATCATATTATCATAGCCTAACCATTGGCAGTAGGATCGTGCGGACATGCACCGTCTTTATAGAAGGCAATGCAGTCTGAACAAAGAATACCGTATATACTCGAGTATAAGCCGACCCGAATATAAGCCGAGGCCCCTAATTTCACCCCAAAAACCCAGGAAAAGTTATTGACTCGACTATAAGCCTAGGGTGGGAAATACATCATCCCCCTATGTCATCATCCCCCCTGTCATCATCCAGACCCCCGTCATTAACACCCCCATCATCATCACCCTGTCATTATCACCCCCCCCGTCATCATCACCCTGTCATTTTCACCCCATCATCATCCCCCTGTCATCATCCCCCCTGTCATCATCCCCCCTGTCATCATCCCCCCTGTCATCATCCCCCCTGTCATCATCCAGACCCCTGTCATCATCACCCCGTCATCACTCCCCCCCTTCATCATCACCACCTGTCAATCCCTTCAATAGGCCTTCGTCATCATCCAGACCTCCGTCATCATCACCCCCGTCATCATCCCCTCCCCCTTCATCATCACCGCCTGTCAATCCCTTCAATAGGCCTTCATCATCATGCAGACCCCCCTTTAGTTTTCTACTCACCTCCCCTCGGTGGGAAGGAAGGGTGAGCTGGTCCGGGCCATCTATGCTGCAGGGACCGTCCGGTGAGGAGGGTTAGTCGTTCCGGGCTGTCCATCTTCACCGGCCGGCCCCGGACTAGTGACGTTGCCTTGACGACGACGCACAGGGACATCCGTCCCTGCGCATGAACGTCCCTGTGCATCGTCGTCAAGGCAAAGTCACTAGTCCGGGGCTGGCCTGGAGCGGAGAAGAGGGCTTCCCGGTGAAAATGGACAGCCCGGAATGACTAACCCTCCCCACCGGACGGTCCCTGCAGCATAGATGGCCCGGACCAGCTCACCCTTCCTTCCCACCGAGGGGAGGTGAGTTGAAAACTAAAGGGGGGTCTGGAGGATGACGAAGGACGCAGTGGTCTTCAACCTGCGGACTCCAGGTGTTTCAAAACTACAACTGCCAGCATGCTCGGACAGCCGTGAAAAATCGTGCTGAAAAACTCGGCTTATACTTGAGTATATACAGTATGTTCAATCTTTGAAAGGATGTCCTTTCCGCTGGGGGAATTCCACTGACAAAATTAGTCAGCGTGCACAGCGCAGAAGAATCCTATTGAAAACAATGGGACTTTGCTGCAAGTAGAATTCCGCCGGCTGAATGTCCGCAATGTATGAAAGGGCAACATAAGATAGGGGGAAGATGAAGAGCCCTTGGACATATCGTTTTTTTTAAATATAAAAGATGTATTAAGATGGTGGCGACTTTTGAAGCGAACCTGTCATAAGATTTTACCATACATAATGTGAGGCAACACGTTATACAGTGATCCCCCGACTATCCTCAGAGACTATCGCATGTTGAAGGCAGCATCAACATACAATGCTTTTGCATGTCGGGGCCATCGCATAAACGGCTATCCGGCAGCGCAGACTGCTTCAGCTGCCACCGGATAGCTGTTTAATGTGCCCTGTGTGCCCCTGTGAGTGTCAATCACCTGTCCCCGCCAATCCGGACCGTCCTCTTCATGCTCCACTGCATAGCTGTCGCTCTCCTTCGTCGTCATCATGTAGCTGCGCACGCTGTCCAGTCATCCAATAAGGGCAGCGTGTGTGGCGACGTGATGCCGGCGATGGAGAGCGAGGATCCAGGGCAGCGGTGACGGTCCCGAGCACAGATCCCTCAACATACGATAAATTCAAGTAACGATGGTACATTTGGAACCAATTACCATCGTATGTTGAGGGACCACTCTATATGGAAAAATCTTCTTCAACATCCCGGGTGACGTTCCTGCCTGTAGGGATGGTGAGGATATGATGTTAGAAAGTGTTCCCCGCAGGCCTGTAAGTAGTCCACCGGACGGGAAGATATACTTACCTGTCTTCTCCGGCTGTAATCACACCCCCTCAGTGTGAATGACAGCCTGGACACGGCCTGCATCATGGCTCTGCTCCGTCTGCTTAGGTAGCAGTGCAGTTATGAGGGCTGTCAATCACAGCGAGGAGGTGTAATTACAGCCGGAGAAGATGGGACTAGGTGAGTATAGCTCCCAGCCCACAGGACCACTTTATAACATTATATCTTCACCACAGGATACGCCATATACACTAACTGCCAACTTTATTAGATATACCTTGCAAGTACCAGGTTGGACCCTCTTTTTCCTTCAGAACTGCCTTTATTCTGTTTAGCAAACTTTCAACAAGGTGCTGGAAACATTCTTTAGAAATGTTTGGTCCATATGGACATGATGGCATCATGCAGCCATCCATTGACCAATTCTGGTGAGCCTGTGTAAACTGTAAACTGTGCTCTAAGGTTCCACATGTTATGCATTTTGGGATGGTATTCTGCATACCTTGGTTGTAATTTGAATTACTGTTGCATTTCTGTCATCTCGAACCAATCTGCCTATTCCCCTCTGACATCACCAAGGCATTTTCATCCACACAACTGCAGCTCTCTGTGCTCTCTGTAAACCCTCGAGATGTACATCTTCAGTTTCAGAAATATTCAGACCAGCCCGTCTGCCACCAAAAACCATGTCACGTTCCAACACGGGGGGGGTATGGTGTAGGAACAGATTAGTGCCGCGGTCATGTCATGGCCCTAACTTATTCTTTTGAGCACATGGTGCCTCCAGCTGTTTCACCACTACAACTCCCAGCATGCCCTGACAGCCAATAGATGTCAGGGCAAGCTGGAAGTTGTAGTGGTGAAACAGCTGGAGGCACCCTGTGTAGATGAACTAAGGGCAGAAGTCGGCCCCCCCAGTAGGCATTAGTGACGTTGTGCCTGCTGGGGAAGTCTGCCTGGTAGTGAGCACACTACCAGGCAGACAAAAAAGCATTTTTAATATAGTAAAAAAAATTAAAGGCAGGGAGGGGGTTAGGGATAGATCAGCAATAGGCTGGGACAGAAAAAAAAAATATTATGGTGGGAGCTACTCTTTAAACGAATGGCCTTCCAGTTAACACAAAATGCTCAAGTCTACTATTGATGAGAGCTGACCTTTGTTATTGGCTCCCCACCCTGACTCATAGAGGTGTGTGGGGGGGGGGGATGGTGCCAATTGAGGATCCTCTCTATGGCACTCATATTCTCAGAACACAGCACGCTTGGGTTGCGTTTGATTGAATTTAGGTCCCTTATTACTGAAGTAGCTAATTTCTTCCAGCTGACTCTTCAGACAACAGCAAGTGACGCAGTTACACATGGAGGAGCTGGCTTTGTGCACTCGGATGTCTCTTGAGGTTACTCGCTCGCTGTTACACATAGCGCTGAGGGAGAGAGTGTCCCACCGTCTGACATCATGTCGCAATCAGCATGCAAGATGCGCTGTCAGAGATGGGGACTTAGCAGATTGAGCTTTGTCCCCGGCTGACTCCAGTGCGTCTACCTGCTGTCACTAATGCAAAAAGCCCATTTTCTGCCTTTTCCTGGTCCGTGTTTTGGAGGCATTACATATATTCAATGTGACAAAGGCTGCACTAACAAGTGTAGTCTGTTCCTCTACAATCAAAATACTAACTCACTCGGTGAAACTGCAGGTCCGATCTGTATTCAGTCCTTGTCACATTATGGAACAAAACTTGTTCTATTTTCTGTACTACTTTTTGTTAAAAGACTGCTAAGTGAATCAAAAATGTATAAAAGTTCCCATTGGGAGATACAATACAATACAAAAATGATTTGCCCCTGTAGAGATGTGACTGGATATTGTGGTTCCTTATTTTCGAACAGAATGAAATAATACACCAAGGAAATGTCAGTAAACACTATAAAAAAAAACTATTTTTAACTTTTTCCTGCAGGAACAAAGTTGCCCAACTAAAAAGTCATATGAGTTGTCTCGACAACCATTATGTAATAGATGCTAGCATGGCGATCAGCTGATTCCTTTGGTTTGACTTTAGATTCTTTGGGTTGGGTTAGGTCTGTCAGAACGAGAGCTGCTCTAGTGACTTTCTGCTTTGGCTCATAAAGGGGTGTCAGTGTGGGGGGAACCCCCAATAAGGTATATGGAAAAGAGATGGCCAGATTAGACAGGCCCTTTTTAAAAATTTTGAAAGTAAATCTTAGCTTCTTCACCTCTTTAAATATAGGTCTCAAAGTGGTAGAACTTTAAATAGTCAGGCAATTTAATAATAAACAATGCATACCCACCTGCCCCGATTGCCCATATCTGTAGTACCCACCTGCCCCGATCCCCCATATCTGTAGTACCCACCTGCCCCTTTCCCCCTAATCTGTAGTACCCACCTGCCCTGATCCCCCATATCTGAAGTACCCACCTGCCCCGATCCCCCATAGCTGTGGTACCCATCTGCCCAAACCCCCATAGCTGTGATTCCAATGGCTCCCAGTCCCTACTGCTCACGCTAACCATTTTTCCTTGCTTGGGTCATAGTGGTGGGTCTTAAACCCTCTGTAACATGTATACCATATTATAGAAAAGGATTGTCTTGGTGGGACGGCCTCTTTCAGCTGCTATATTAAAGGGGTATTCCGGGAATTTTTTTTATTTGACTATGCTACAGTGGCTGTAAAGTGAGTGTAGTTCATAATATAGTGTCTGTACCTGTGTGTGATGGTAACCTCACAATTCTTCTGTGATTTTCACCCCAATATTTATTTTTACCAGCATACAATATGACTGTTGTCACAGATTTTTCCCAGGTTGCAATGCGGCCGAGACCTGACATCACTAGTCAGCTGATGACAGGGAGCCTGTCTGCTTCAATAGGTGGGAGAGAGAGATCAATCTGCAACTAATGCAACAGCTGTAGGCACCCTGATTGAAAACCCACAGGTCTTTTGAATGGATGCAGCTCATTTATGTTTTAATGGGTGGGGTGGCTGATGTGTGGGAGGGAGGAAAATGGAATTGTGGGATTTGTAGTAAAAAAAAAGAAAAGTCAAACAGGAAATACGAGTTCACAAAAAGCTAGCCACAGTGTTATGGTAATCTCACAACATAGCCATTTATCCCCAAGACAAGCGCAGATCCTTCCTAATCATGTCCATTACTGTTTGCCAGTAATGACTCAATTAATCAAACCCTTAAATGGAGTGTCCAGGATGAATAAAAAAAAAAGCATATCTACTTTCATCATCCATTGACTTGCTTCATCGACTTAAAAAAAAACAGAGCTGCAATACCACACACAAACTGAGAACAAGAGTGGTACTGTTTCTGGAGGAAAATATATATTTTATCCAGGAGAACCCCTTTAATGGGGTACTCCACTGGAAAAAAAAATCTTTAAATCAACTGATGCCAGAAAGTTTAATAGATTTGTAAATTGCTTCTATTAAAAAAATAAATCTTAACCCTTCCAGTACTTATCAGCTGCTGTATGTTCCAGGGGACGTTCTTTTCTTTTTGAATTTCCTTTCTGTCTGACCACAGTGCTCTCTGCTGACACCTCTGTCCATGTCAGGAACTGTCCAGAGTAGGAGCAAATCCCCATAGCAAACCTATCCTGCTCTGGACAGTTCCTGATATGGACAGAGGTGTCAGCAGGGAGCACTGTGGTCAGACAGAAAAGAAATTCAAAAAGAACTTCCTCTTGAACATACGGCAGCTGATAAGTACTGGAAGGGTTAAGATTTTTTAATAGAAGTAATTTATAAATCTGTTTAACTTTCTGGCACCAGTTGATTTAAAAAAAAAATAAAAATCCAGGGGAGTACCCCTTTAACATGACAGGCAAAACTGGTGTCTCACTAATCACATTGACTTACAATGGGGTCCATCAGGTCCTATCACGGTTTCTATCACTTTGACAAGTGCTGCATTCAATGCTATAATCCTGTTGAATCTTCAGTGTGTACAAAGGCTGATATCTGCTTTCAAAATGCAGGTGACACAGTGATCAGCTGATCACTGCAATTCCCACACTTAGAATTCCCGGCAATATCAGCTGTTTCCAACAGTTAGCTAGGCATTTCCCCTACAGTGGCCACTAAATGGCTGTCCATATAATGCAAGGATGTCTCGAGTCCACCAGAACAGGAATCACTGTTATAGAATAGTTTTCCGTTCTGGCTCACAGGAGAGCTGTCTCCAAAGGGGGAAACCCCCTACGACACTCATAGAACAGGAGTCACTGCCATAGAGTAGCTCTCTGTTCTAAGCTCACAAAGGAGCGGGCTCGAATGGGGAAACCCCCAACGACACTCATAAAACAGGAGTCACTGCCATAGAGTAGCTCTCTGTTCTGGCTCACGAAGGAGTGGGCCCAAATGGGGAAACCCCCTACGACACTCATAGAACAATAGTCATTACCATAGAGTAGCTCTCCGTTCTGGCTCACAAAGAAGCCTTTCCAAATAGGGAAACCCCTTATGACTATGGCACTCATAGAACAGAAGTCAATGCCATAGAGTAGCTCTCTGTTCTGGCTCACAAAGGAGCGGGCCCAAATGGGGAAACCCCCTACGACACTCATAGAACAATAGTCATTACCATAGAGTAGCTCTCCGTTCTGGCTCACAAAGAAGCCGTCCCAAATAGGGAAACCCATTATGGCTATGACACTCATAGAACAGAAGTCAATGCCATAGAGTAGGTCTATAGTGTAAGGCCTTATTGGACAACCCTTATAAAAACTGATTGGGATTTGCCATGTTTCTTTCCACTTTTTTTTTATATATAAAAAAAAAAACTTTTAAAACTTTTTTGAACTTCATACATTAAGTTAAGAGAAGACGCGTATGAGCAAAGGCATTAATCTAAGATAAAATAAAATAACAGAAGAGACTGAAAGGGCAAATTATACACATCAACCAGTACCGCATGACAAGGCGGAATATATGTAATGGATGCACAAAATGAAATTATACTATTATGAAGAACTTTTTAGCATAGAATGCTGCTTCTTATTCCAGTAGAAGGCACCTTGTCTCAGCCTTTAGATTAATGTATGCTATATCTCACTCAATGTCACTTGGAGGACACTGGAAATGATGTTCCACAGAGAAACATGTCCAAATTGTTCTCGCTGCTATTTTATTATTTTTTTTACATCCGCGGTTGTACAATTAACCTTGTAATTTATTTTAAACATCAAAACAATATCAAGTACAGGAGGGAGATGCTTATGGCCAAGTCCGTCCTGCAGGCCCTCTAGGCCATCTAGCTCTCCTGCGTATTGCCAAAACTAATTGAGGAGTTTTTAGAGAGAACACGGCACAAGGACAGGTGTCTATGGATTTTTAGATGCCCCAAAGACTAAACTTAGTTAACCATACACAAAGTAAACTAAACATTCTCTTAGGCTGCCCAATGGGAGCAGGCTGTCCCAACTTGGTGCCCCAAATTAACCAATATATTTATAAACAGGCTTACTTGCCTCACTTTCGTCTGGGGAATAAGAATGGGTAGGAATTTGGTACGATGTCTGAAATATATTTATAGGTACAAATTAAAAAAGAAAACAATGGGCTTAGGACCTGGAATACCAGGAAGGATGGGCCAAAACATGAAGGTAAGGGACCTCACATATGGGGCTTGGTTAGGTTTCTTTGGGCATATTCAATGTATGTAGACCTGTGCCTCACCAAATAAGGGCAGGCCTGAGAAAATTCAGTAGCAGCATTAAATTGTTCCAGAACTACCGCTCCCTTCACAGGATCCCACTGTCCAGGTCATCCAGCAAGTCTGCAATGGGGAGAAGAGCCAAGAGAGCCCACGGACCCCATTAGCAAAGAAGAGGGTTACAGGAGATAGAAAGACTCGGACAACTCTGGTTCATAAATCTACAGTTTTCAGCTGGCGGTAAGCCCTAATTACAGATACCTATGTGGAGAGTTGAGTCAGTGTCTGTCAGCTCCCAAGTCTCATATAAGCTAAACAACCCAATCCAGTACAGTCAAACATAATTCAGCAAGCAAGAAGCTAGTTAGTCAACAAGGACTACGAGTCACATAATGCCCTGAAGCAACTGTGATTCATGCAGCAAACTCCAGCTAACTTGGCACTACTATTGAATTGTTCCTGTATATTTTTTACAGGTTCCTGAGTAAAATTAAGTAATTTCTGTAACCCTGCATCTGTAATCGTTACTACCCCAGTGCTTGGCCCATGAAGCTACTGCCCCTTGGAGCGTGGAGGTAACCTGGCATCACAAACTGTTGTTATTGCCACACCATACACATACTAAATCATGCCATCTTAGCCTGCCCTTCCACACTTGGTTTTGGTAAAATAGTGACCAAAAAATGAAAAACTGTGTGTGCCCTAAGACTAAAGGTGTGTTTCGGCAAAATATTTTATATTTTGAAAAGGCATATTTTCATTTTATTTCATAAGCCTTAAAGAGTACTTCTCATGATTTTTCTCCCAGTTTACTGCCCCATCATGATAATCCACCCCCTGCCTTTATTTTTATTATTTGTTAGTTTTCTACCTTGATATTGCTCTGTGTTCCCCAGCAGGCATGACATCATCTGAAGCCATACAGGGGAGAACTTCCTCCCTCACTCTGCTACACACAGCCCAGAGCAGTTCCGTGTGAGATGAGCTATGGTTGGCTAAGGCTACACACACACCCCTCAGCACTCCAGACTGCATTTCCTGATTTTGGACTTCTGCCAGGCAAGCAGGAGTTCAAAGTCTGTGCAAAAGATGGGGGGAAACGTGCTCAGGACAAGTAGGGAGACACCTATTGGCAGCTTTTTAAAACACAAATAAAACTTCTAAGTATGTTAGAAAGATTTTTTATTTTCCATAATGAGTGCAATATTTAAAGGGGTATTCCAGGAAAAAACTTTTTTTTTATATCAACTGACTCCAGAAAGTTAAACAGATTTATAAATTACTTCTATTAAAAAAGAAATTTTAATCCTTTCAATAATTATCAGCTGCTGAAGTTGAGTTGTTGTTTTCTGTCTGGCAACAGTGCTCTCTGCTGACATCTCTGCTTGTCTTGGGAACTGCACAGAGTAGAAGAGGTTTGCTATGGGGATTTGCTTCTAAACTGGGCAGTTTCTGAGACACATGTCATCAGAGAGCACTTAGACAGAAAAGAACAACTCAACTTCAGCAGCTCATAAGTACTGAAAGGATTAAGATTTTTTAATAGAAGTAATTTACAAATCTGTTTAACTTTCCGGAGCCAGTTGATATATAAAAAAAGTTTTTTCCTGGATAACCCCTTTAAAGGAACATTTTCATTTGATAAAGTGATGGCTTATCGCTAGGATTCAGTCCCCATCAAATCTAAGAAAGAATGGGGTGCAGTGTTGATTTTGTTCTGCAGCTCCGCTGCTATGGTCGGAAAAATTCGGTCTGGAAATTCCGATATTCCAGTAACTCCACTTGAATGGAGCTTTGCCATACTTTTCTGTACAGTGGGGGGGTTGAGCACCATTTTGCAGGAAAGACATGAGGGGCCGCAGCACAAAATCAGTATGGGGACCCCTGTTCCTCAGGTTTGGTGGGGGTTGTTTCCCTTTATGAGATGGGAATGCCCCTTTAACACTCTATTTCTAGATGATGATCACAAAAAGTTATCTGGCTGGAATGATTATTTCTAACTAGGAGTGTTAGGAGATATGATTGCAATGTATTTGGGGTAGGAGACAAATGAGATCAGGCAGCCTGTCTCCTTGTCCCACAGATGTCAAAATCTCTAGCTGTCACTGACTGCATAAAAACATCAGTAGACGGTGGAGAGATGTCTGCAGAATCCTCCTGAACTCTGAGGACCTTGTCAATCATACCCAGGTATAGACATGGAAAAGGTTGAGGTCTGACCTGCCAACAAGAGTTACGCTTATCTGGTACATAGACCACTCTAAATAAAAACCGCCAAAGCGTGCAGCGTCTCAAGCAGGGCATCTCAATAGATGTTAACGCTAAAGTTTGTGCCGTAAAACTGTCAGTTTCCTCGCAATGTCTTTTGCCCACAAAAAGATGTCCGAAGCGGATTGTCAGCTCTTATTCCCAGGAGATACGTCAGCAAGCGTGGATCTTACTCTATTGGCTTCCATGACGGACAAGCGCCCCCCTGAGATATCAAGACTTATTAAAATTCTCCCAGCCCAGGGAATGACCATTCCCCAAGGATCTGTCGCTTGTTTTTCCAAATCTCTGGCATTACCATAAAGTTTGAGACGGCACGAAAACCAGCTTTATACTGAGGATAGAAATAAAAGAACCCAGAAATGACTTTCTTACATGCACAAAAAAAATTCTGCAGCACTTCTACAAAAGGCAAACTGAGCTGAGGTCCTGTTCTGAAGATTGCTTAAAGGGGTCAGATCCCCCAACGATCAGATTAGAGATATTTAAAGGGGTACTCCACTGCCCCAGTGTTTGGAACATATTGTTCGTGACGCCACGGCCACACCCCTCGTGAGGTTACGTAATTCCACGCCCACTCAATGCAAGTCTACGGGAGGGGGCGTGGCAGCCGCCACGCCCCCTCCCATAGACTTACATTGAGGGGGCATAGCATAACGTCACAAGGGGCGTGTCCGTGACATCACGACCCCCGCAGCCCGCACCCAGCATTCGGAACAATATGTTCCAAACACTGGGGCAGTGGAGTACCCCTTTAAGGGTCAGACACTAGCTATCAGGGTAACTTCCTATAGGTGGAACTAGAGAGACTATTGTCTGTTTTGTGGAAGCTAATGTACATACTTTTCCCAAGAAGCATTGCCTTTAAGACTCCTTACAACAGTTGGGTCTCCATACGTAGAAACAGCACCTTCTGGAAGTTATATACACTGATGGTGAAATGGCACCTATTTCGTGTGGATGGGCCATGTGACAAACAATCATAATACAATCCTACAAATAACATACAAGAAACCGTGTCCCCGACGCTCCGGACGTCGTCTTCCCCGGGATCCTCGCTCTCCGTCGCCGTCATCACGTCGCTCCGCACGCCGCTCCTATTGGATGACGGGACGGCGTGCGTGACGACGTGATTACGTCGAAGGAGAGCGCCGGCCATGCAGGGGATCCCGGCACGGAGCAGACACCGAGGAGGCAGGTAAGGTCCCTTCCCGGTGTCCTGTAAGCTGTTCGGGACGCCGCAAGTCTGACACTATTGCAGACTGTCTGTGGACCCATTTAAATGAATGGTAGCGTAATTCGCAGCAGGATTACCGCAGCGGGAAACTCGCTACTAGTTACTAGCGTGTGAACGCACCCTTAGTGTGTTTATGTACACACACTTGTAAACGCAGGTATAAACTCCTGTCTCAAGAGATCCAAAGCAATCCTCTAGGAACGCGTACACCACAGGATCACTAAGATGGCGCTAGTGACTCACTGTAATGTCCATTAATTATTTGATTTTGTGTTGGATTTTATTTATGTCAGTACAGACCAGGTGGTTACAAATTAGTAAGCAACAATATGTCTCTTATCTCTGACCGCTACCTGCTGTGCACCGTAGGTACGGATCAATACTTAAGGCTAAACAGCCCTCCGTTTCAATAATACATATTATGCATACTGACTAGTGTAAATGCAATGGGAAAGCTATTTAAAAGGAAAACTGTCACACCTCGACATGTTTCGCCACTCAAGGTGGCTTTATCAAGGAGACAACAGACAGCATTGGATGGGGTGAGGATAGAACGCTCCCTTCCTGCGGACTGCCACGGCCTCGTCCAGGAGATCGTGGGGATCCCAGCAGTCGGACCCCCCCCCCGTGATCTATAACTTATACCCTATACTTCGGATAGGGGATAAGTTATATTCCACTACAGTATTCCTTTAAATAGGAAAAAAAAAACATTTTCAGATCAAATGGTGCCAGAAAGTTATACAGATTTGTAAATCCAGTACTTATCAGCTGCTGTATACTACAGAGGAAATTATGTAGTTCTTTCCAGTCTGACCACAGTGCTCTCTGCTGACTGTCAGGACTGACTAGGGGAGTGTTACGCCGAGCGCTCCGGGTCCCCGTTCCTCCCCGGAGCGCTCGCCTCATCCTCGTTGCTGCAGCGCCCCGGTCAGATCCACTGACCGGGTGCGCTGCGGTCCCGCCTCCAGCCGGGATGCGATTCGCGATGCGGGTGGCGCCCGCTCGCGATGCGCACCCCAGTCCCCGTACCTGACTCGCTCTCCGTCGGTCCTGTCCCGGCGCGCGCGGCCCCGCTCCCTAGGGCGCGCGCGCGCCGGGTCTCTGCGATTTAAAGGGCCAGTGCACCTATGATGGTGCCTGGCCCAATCTTCCAATTAGCTTAATTAGTTTCCACCTGTGCACTTCCCTATATCACCTCACTTCCCCTGCACTCCCTGGCCGGATCTTGTTGCACTTGTGCCTAGTGAAAGCGTTCCCTTGTTTGTTCCTAGCCCGTGTTCCTGACCTCCTGCCGTTGCCCCTGACTACGATCCTTGCCGCCTGCCCCCGACCTTCTGCTACGTCCGACCTTGCTTCTGCCTACTCCCTTGTACCTCGCCTATCTTCAGCAGTCAGAGAGGTGAGCCGTTGCTAGTGGATACGACCTGGTCACTACCGCCGCAGCAAGACCATCCCGCTTTGCGGCGGGCTCTGGTGAAAACCTGTAGTGGCTTAGAACCGGTCCACTAGCGCGGTCCTCGCCATCCCTCTCTGGCACAGAGGATCCACTACCTGCCAGCCGGCATCGTGACAGTAGATCCGGCCATGGATCCCGCTGAAGTTCCTCTGCCAGTTGTCACCGACCTCCCTACACTGGTCGCCCAGCAAGCCCTAAAGATCGCCCAACGAAATCAACAGCTGGCATACTTGACCTCCGTGACACTGCATCTTCAGTCACAGATACAGCAAATTCAGTCACAGCTACAGCTGCAACAACCATCTCCTCCGCCGGCTCCTGCAACTCCTCCGCAGCAACCGGCCGCTCCTAACCCCTGCTTGTCCCTGCCGAACAAATTTGATGGGGTCCGCAATGATTCTGCCACAGCCACAGTCCAGTCCTACTTCGCTGAGGTCCGTGGTGTCTTCGAGGAGCCTGCCCGAGCCTCTTCTGCCAAGACTGCCCTGCTGAACCTGGTCCAGGGTGTTTCTTCCGTTGGCGAGTACGCCATTCAGTTCCGTGCTCTTGCTTCCGAGTTGTCCTGGAATAGTGAGATTCTCTGCGCGACCTTTAAAAAAGGCCTATCCAGCAACATTAAAGATGTTCTGGCCGCACGAGAAACTCCTGCTAACCTGCATGAACTCATTCATCTTGCCACTCGCATTGACATGCGTTCTTCCGGATGGCGTCTGGAGCTCCGCCTGGATATGGACTTTGTTCGCACGAGGCGTTTTTTCTCCCCGGCTCCTCTCTCCTCTGGTCCTCTGCAATCCGTTCCTGTGCTTCCCGCCGCGGAGGCTATGCAAGTTGACCGGTCTCGCTTGACACCTCAAGAGAGGACACGACGCCGCATGGAGAATCTTTGCCTGTACTATGCCGGTACCGAACACTTCCTGAAGGATTGTCCTATCCGTCCTCCCCGCCTGGAAAGACGTACGCTGACTCTGCACAAAGGTGACACAGTTCTTGATGTCAACTCTGCTTCTCCACGCCTTACTGTGCCTGTGCGGATATCTGCCTCTACCTTCTCCTTCTCTACTATGGTCTTCTTGGATTCCGGATCTGCAGGAAAATTTTTTTTGGCCTCTCTTATCAACAGGTTCTACGTCCCTGTGACCAGTCTCGCCAGACCCCTCTACATCTGTTGTATTAACAATGAAAGATTGGACTGTCTCATGCGTTTCCGCACAGAACCCCTCCTAATGTGCATCGGACCTCATCACGGAAAAATTGACTTTTTTTTCCTCAGGTTCTTTGGCCCCAAGAAGAGGGGGAGACCCAAGGGGGGGGGTACTGTTACGCCGAGCGCTCCGGGTCCCCGTTCCTCCCCGGAGCGCTCGCCTCATCCTCGTTGCTGCAGCGCCCCGGTCAGATCCACTGACCGGGTGCGCTGCGGTCCCGCCTCCAGCCGGGATGCGATTCGCGATGCGGGTGGCGCCCGCTCGCGATGCGCACCCCAGTCCCCGTACCTGACTCGCTCTCCGTCGGTCCTGTCCCGGCGCGCGCGGCCCCGCTCCCTAGGGCGCGCGCGCGCCGGGTCTCTGCGATTTAAAGGGCCAGTGCACCTATGATGGTGCCTGGCCCAATCTTCCAATTAGCTTAATTAGTTTCCACCTGTGCACTTCCCTATATCACCTCACTTCCCCTGCACTCCCTGGCCGGATCTTGTTGCACTTGTGCCTAGTGAAAGCGTTCCCTTGTTTGTTCCTAGCCCGTGTTCCTGACCTCCTGCCGTTGCCCCTGACTACGATCCTTGCCGCCTGCCCCCGACCTTCTGCTACGTCCGACCTTGCTTCTGCCTACTCCCTTGTACCTCGCCTATCTTCAGCAGTCAGAGAGGTGAGCCGTTGCTAGTGGATACGACCTGGTCACTACCGCCGCAGCAAGACCATCCCGCTTTGCGGCGGGCTCTGGTGAAAACCTGTAGTGGCTTAGAACCGGTCCACTAGCGCGGTCCTCGCCATCCCTCTCTGGCACAGAGGATCCACTACCTGCCAGCCGGCATCGTGACAGGGAGACAGGGAGAGTGAGCCCTCAACTGACCCTAAAAACACTCTCCTTGTCTTCTTGCCCATCCATACTAACCGATGGATCGACAACTGGGCGCCGGTCCCTCCCTGCGCTAAAGTGCAGTGGAGTAAAAACACAATAATAATACACAGTCGGTCACGAGCCAGAAACATTACAGGAACATAGAACACTATAAATACTGGACTCAGATAACTAACATAAACAGATAAAGTTCAGAAGACACAGATCAGAGAGTAGTACAGCGGACACTATAAACAAATGGTTAAGCACAGAGGAAACACTAATTCAATGATCATGAACTCTATGATCCGTGCATGTACTAACAAACCCTAAAGATCAGATCAACCAAACAGGATATAAATATAGGACAATGTTCACACTGGACACGGATGAGTCAGCATAGACTCCAGGAACAAACAGGAATAAAAACTCAATCCCCCAGAAACCTCCAGTAACATGGGAATGTCTTGATACTAGAACTCAATCTTCTCAATTCCCCAGGGTCCCCTGAAAAGGCAACAGGGATGTTATGTAACAAAAACTCAGAAAATGGATACAAGAAAACACAGTGTGAACAGCTACTTAGCAGAAAGGACATACTAATCCTAAAAATCAACTAATCAAACACAGATTCAAATCTACTATGAGCATGCTATAGAACGATGGCTAAAAAAGCTAGAACATCTTGAAGATACATACAAAGTTCATGCTAAGGCAGAAATAGTAGCATTAAAGCATAAACAGACAAAGAGTGTTACACTAACAACTTTATAGCAGAATGTCAATCACCAGGTCACAACCTAGACTGAGCTAGAGATATCTAGACACACCTGCACAGCTATTGGATGAAAGGATAAAAGCTTTAACTATTTCCTAGCCAGGAAACATAGAACTGCTCAGACACAACCTAAATCCATTGGCTGTGTCTGAACATAACCAAGACAGACATTACACTGACACCTCTGTTTTGTCAGGAACTGTCCAGAGCAGGAGAGGTTTGCTATAGGGATTTGCTCCTACTCTGGACAGTTCCTGACATGGACAGAGGTGTCAGCAGAGAGCACTGTGGTCAGACAGGAAAGAACTACACAACTCTCTCTGTAGTATACAGCAGCTGATAAGTAAATAGAAGTAATCTGTATAAACTTTTTTCCCCTCTGCAGTACCCCTTTAACCTGGTGAAGTGTCTTAAAGAAACAGCAATGGAATTTTTGATTGTGGGATTGTTTTAATTGACTATCCATTTGAAGACAGAGACCGAACCTGTATCCTAGCCTGTCCATGCACGTAGCCTTCTCATTATCGATCGGTCAGATGGCTTAGCATCAACAGTCTGATTAGATAACCACGTGCATTGATCAAACACCACATCCCAGAGGGTTCATGGGACATGCAGGCTGCTTTAATAACTTATTTAAGTGGTGGATTAGCAATGGCTAAAAAACCTATGCCTGCCACATCAGCTAAAACAGGTAAGCAAAAGGCATATACAAAATAGGGATCGACCGATTATCGATTATCGGATATTCACGAATCGCGGGACTTCAGTCCCGGCCCTGAAGCAGTGGCGGATCCAGGGGGGGCAACTATTCCCCCCCCCCCCAGATTGTTGCCCCTCCCTGACAGCTGACAGCATGGTGGAGCAGGAGCTGTCAGCTGTCCCGCTCCACCACTCCCTCATCTTTCTCACACGCTGCTCCATTCTTGCAGTGGCAGTGAGAGCTCCGGGGACGTCATCCACGGCAGGCCGGCGCGATGACATCACATCATCACGCCAGCGCCCGGAGATCACGTCCCCACAGCTCTCACTCACACTGCACGAATGGAGCAGCATGTGAGAAAGGTGACTACTGCACATGTCGGGGGGAATTATATGTGAGAAACACAGAACATGGGGCATTATATGTGGGAGTCACAGGATAGGGGGTATTATATATGAGGGGCACATGACACGGGGGGCATTATATATGGAATATTGGTATAAGCTATCGGCTATTGGCCTGTTCACAGGTTATCAGTATCGGCCCTAAAAAATCTATATCGGTCGATCCCTAATACAAAAACCTCTACAATATTCTCTAGTAATAGTTTGACCATGCACGTAGCCAACTCATCATCGATCCGTCAGACGGCCCGGCCTTATCAGCAAAATTCTTGAGTTTTTCACATGGCTGAAGTTCAGTATAAGCTGTTGATCAAAGAAATAAAGCGTCGCCTCGGCCCCAATCTGACACATCTATCACTAAGAAACATTCAAATAGGATTTTTACTAACCTGACAGAAGAGGATAATTCAATAACTCACTATGCTCTGTAATATCTCATTCTGACCCTGGACTCTATAGAATTCGCAACAAAAATTTTTTGTTTAAAATACCAATTTTCCCTATCGGCGTGAAATCTCCGCGCCTGACATTTACCGTCAATCACGGATCGGACGGCTCCAAGCTGTTATTTTGAATACGATTACCTTGCGTTTTGGAGATATATTTGTTTAAGGATATGTCAGCGTGTTGCTGTCGACAAGCCTGCGCAGCATTTAATCAGAATTAAACTGTGTATGGAAATGATGTCTATGACTCCGCGCCGCACTCCGGGATGAATATAGAATACTCGGAGGGCTGTGGTGGGAAGTACGGCTGCAAACACAGTAGGCAGATTGAGGATAGTGTTTAACAGCTTTGCGGGGACTGCCGAGAGAGAAGATCTAAGATATGAGGAGGGGCAGAACCGGAGTGGGATTTGGAGAATTGGAGATGAGGCTTGGAAGAAATGAATACATTTCGTTATATGCTTGTCACTTCCTCTGAACGTTAGCCAAACAGGGAATTGTCACCGAGGAGTTTTATGTTCTCGTAGCCCAGTGTTTCCCAACCAGGGTGCCTCCAGCTGTTGCAAAACTACAACCCCCAGCAAGTCCGGACAGCCGGAGGCTGTCCGGGCATGCTGGGAGTTGTAGTTTTGCAACAGCTGGAGGCACCCTGGTTGGGAAACACTGTCGTAGCCAGACAGGACTTTTACAAGGAGTATATTCACTATTTCTTCGCATAAGCAAATTATCTGTAATGTAAAGGCTTTCATTTTACTGAGAGACATTCCTAAAATGTCTTTATCCTTTGCTAAAAAAGCAAAACAAGTGGAAATGGCGACGACAAAAAAAAAAAAATATATATATATATATATATATATATAGTTAAAAGACGGAAAATCTGGGACAGGACCTACATCAAATGCATGCAAGTGTCCATAGGAGTTTCATGCACACTCACTATCACTAGTCGTACAGCGCAATTTGTTTTATTTCAGCGCAGCTGCATCTATACGTTCCATTACTGTAACTGGGTCATGTGATCACCAGCCTGACTCCCTAAACCTTCCAGTGTATAATGTGTTAGAACAGGATGTCAGCCCTGTGTTCTGAATTCCTGTGAACAGAATGACATCATCACCTACCAGATCCCTCCTACTAGCTCCCAGATCCCTCCCTACCCCTCCTATCTCCATCTGCTCTCTCTATAGGATTAGGATATTTAGTAGTTATACACCTCCCCTGCGGCTGAGTTCACACATGGGCCCTAAATTTACTATTGTAAACCCAACACGTTTTGTCGGGTTGTGCGCCAGAAATTCTGTCTGCTCCAGAATTTGCGCCAGAATTGAAAACACCCAACTAACTCTCCATTTTACTAAGAAACTCCGAAAAAGGGGCATGGCCGTCGTGAAAAGGGGGTGTGGTCTCAGAAAAGGGGCGTGTTCCTGACATTTTCACAAAAACTCAACATATTTAGGCTGGGTACCCACTACGTTTTCTCCCATACGGGAGCGCATACGGCAAGGGGGAGCTTAAACCTCGCGCTCCTGTATGCCTTCGTATGCGCTCCCGTATGTAATTAATTTAAAAAATGAGCCAGCCGGAGTAAAACGTTCGGTCCGGTCGGCTCATATTTGCGCAGTATGCACTTTTACAACCGGACCTCAAACCGTGGTTGACCACAGTTTTAGGTCCGGGGGAAAAGCGCATACGGCGTAAAAATGAGACGACCGGACCGAACGTTTCACTCCGGCCGGCTCATTGAAATGAATGACATACGGGAGCGCATACGGTGACATACGGGAGCGCGAGGTTTTAGCTCCCCCCTGCCGTATGTGCTCCCGTATGGGAGAAAACGTGATGTGAACCCAGCCTTACTAAGGTTTGCACAAAAAATGTGGTGGATTTGAGCTGAGGAAAACCCTACAGATCAGAGCATGTGTAAAAAAAAGCAAAGTGTGGGGAAAGTGGAAAATGTAGGGAAACCTTAGTATATACTGTGGAAAATAAATTGTAGGGAATTAAAACCCACAAAGAAACCAACACAACACTCTTAGTAAATAAGGGCCATAATGCTTCTTTATATGGTTTTTATGTTTCTGCCATGATGTGCCCAGAATAGAAGCAAATCAGTCTAAACAATTGTGCAAATCCATCTTCTGTGAATCAAGCCCTAATGGAATATTTAATACTTACTGTAAACTCCTGTTCTCTCTCTCCAACTCCCTTCCCCCTCCCCTCTCCATCAATTTAAATGGGCAGCATGTAATCTAACCCCTCAGTAAACTGATAATCTCTCAGAATTTGTGCATCATTCAGAGTGAATGATGAAGGTGGTAGTGGGCAGGAAAGGGGCCTGTTAAGAAACAAAAGAGGCAATTTTCTCTCATAAGATGCATTACAAATTTTTATATATATATATATATATATATATATATATATATATACCGGTATATATATTATGGTTTACCTTACATTGGGAAAATGTATTATTCTCCCAATGTATATATATATATATATATATATATATATATAACTCAATGGCCCACATTTATCATTGTAGGTGTAAGCGAAGCATTTATCATTGTACGTGTAAGTGAAGCATTTATCATTGTAGTGTAAGTGAAGCATTTTTTTTACACCTTTTTTTGTGTGTGCTGGTAATGTGTAGGAGCACCAAATTTATTAAATGGTCAAAGAGCATTTGATAAATGTTGTGTAGGTCACATTTTCTGAAATTTCTGTCTTCATATACACCAAAAAGCTAAGCTAAGTCTGGGCTGGTGTAGTTTTAGAGACTTTTCAGTGTCTCTACGCCTTTTTTTTGCTCCTTTTTACAAAAAGGTGCAATGATAAATCCCTTCCATATCATGTGTATTGCAAAAATCAGTGGATTGAAACTCAAAATCAGCAGAAATGTGTAAACAAAAAGGGGCAAAAAAAGGCGCAAAAAAACCCTGCTCGCTCTTTTTTTGCCCCTTTTTTAGACACAAAAAACTGTCTAAAGACAATGATAAATGTGGGCCAATGTGTGTGTGTGTATGTTCCAGCATCACTAAAGATATTAACATGAAACTTGGCACACATTACTTATATGTCAACAACAAACAAACAAAGGATAGGTAATTTAACCCTTACTCTCTCCCATTTGCCAGGGGCGGGGTTTTTATTTAAAGTCCCATACAAGTCTACGGGAAATATATGTTACTGCATAACTTCCAAACGGCTGGAGATAGCTCTACAGCTCCTAATCAAACCTATGTTTCCATGGTTACAGACTACAAACAAACCGTGTGTAGTCATGCTTGAATTTATCTGTCTCTTACTTCTTGCTAGCCTAATAAATGTGTTTTAGCAAGATGTAGGGGACCGAAGGCAGGGAGTATAATTGCAGGATCAGACCACATAGGGTTTGTTCCTAATATGTTACCATAAATACATATATGTTCGTATCAGAGCTGTATAATTTAGAAGTTTTTAATGGAAACCATTTACAACATGGCTTCATTATTAATGTAAAAAAAAAACTGGCATGCATAAGTATACAAACCCTTAATTCATTTCTGAAATAGCAAATGAAAAATGTGTCTACAGCCCATTCATTTCCATTGCATATTTGAATATTATTTAAACAAGACATATTAATTTCTGATTATTAATAAGGCGGAATCCCAGGAAGAAGGTTATTGTCAATTATGCAATAATTTTACTTATTTATTGTCTGAACCATCTCAGACATGAAGTAACAGAAATGCCAAGTGTCAGAACAATTAGAGCGAAATGGTTCTACCCACTCTGTAAAGCATCACAACTGGGCAAATATACAATATCCGTGTACCTCTACGTGATGGTGTATGTCGGCTGTGAGGCTGTATCTGGAAATTAATAGCTGGACTGTTGTTAATGGCAATGTCTGGGAAGTCGATCTAAATACAGATCATTTTACTTCCTGGCCTATTTTCCCCTTACAGCAATACATTTCAATCTGTAACTTCCCCCTTTTGTAAATCAATACATTTTTAGGTCCTTGCAAAATATCTTCAAAAGAAATCTCTCAGCTGTAGAACTTGGGTCTGGTCAGAACTTTGGGTGGTTCAGTTAGGGAGAATCTGCTGAAATAATGTTAGTCACATGGCAAAAAGAAGAAGGATCAATTGACTTCAGGGTAGCCCATGATGCCTTTTTAAACAGCTCTTCCAGCTGTTCAGGAGAAAGTATAGGGTTTGTGTCAAAGCCACTATAAAACCTATGCACATAGTTTAAGCAGCCATTTTAGACATAGTAGGTTTTAGGTGAAGATCTCTGTGAGGGACAGTGAGCAGTAAACAACACAGATAAGAGTAGGACCACACATATATAATAATTGTAGTAAAGCAGCAAAAAGTGTTCTGCATTTGTTCGTTCAGTACAAAGTCTTTTTAATTGATTGTGACAAGTTTCTATTGTGGAACACTAACTGTGAAAAAGCAGCATAGAGGGTCTCATGTCACTCCTGTGCTTCTCAAACACTAATCCTGCTGTTATTCCCCAAAATGACAATTTTTTTGACAACTTGTAAAAAGCCATTGCTTCTTCACTTTCCAGATGCAAAACCTGTTACTACTCCCAAAAGGGGATAATTTTTCGACCACTTGGAAAAAGCCATTACTTTTTCTGATATCTCTGTGTATAAAAACTAAAAAAAAAAGCATTAAAAATCCCCTAGTGCAGTGTGTTTTTAATCTGATATTTACCACCAGACACTATGCGTTTACCCATAGCCATACATGTGGCCGTAACTTTGAAATTACTTTGCCTTAGAAACAGCTCAAAAGTACTTGGATATACTACCTAGGTGACCTAACAGTATTATACAGGACTTAAGGGCTCTTAGATATTGTTATACACACGGTTTTGAGCTATTGGTAAAATACAACCTTGGACAGAACTAATTTGGTGTGAACCAAACTTTTTGCAAGAGTTCGGCAAACCAGCTGAAATGAACATTTAAAAAGTTCACTAATCTCCACTGCTGCCATTGTTATAAAGCTGTTAGGATAAGGAGACACATGGCTTTGAACACTTTCAATCTATTTGTGCTTCTATAATATAGAAAAATTATTTTATTCTTCTGTGCTGAGTGTCAAAGAGGCCTTCCCAAGTCCATGAAGTGCTGAGGGATGGATTTCTTCCTTACTCCCCCTCCCATTCCTGTCATGCTTGATTGACAGTCAGCTGGAAGCCGAGCCCTGTACCTGAGCACAAATTGCATGCACAGAGCAGGAATGAGATTTGGAAGCAGGGCTCGGTGTTCAGTTGTCAATCAAACAGGGACAGGTATATCTCCAAGTCTCAAGTCTGTCATATCTAATAGCAAGGCAATACAAGTGGGTGAAAAGCACCATAAGTCCCAGCAAGGCCGCAGGGCTCCCACGGGTTACACTGCATCCCTTCTGCTCTGTACTGCGAGTATTGTACCATCTGCTCCTGCCTCAGTAAAAAGACAGTTATCCGTAACCTGGCATCGGTGTGTTTATTGGCCTGTCCCTCGCCCAAGAGAAGATGTCTCCACCTTGGACCGTGTAGGCTAATGGTGCCCTGGCGTCACGATTCGACAAGTATATCTTGCACCCCCCGTGTCATCACCAAAGCATTTTTAATTTCTTCATGATACTGGTCGAGGAAGCCATGACTGAGTGTTAACCAGTTTTGAACTTTATTGACCAGTTCTAGTTGTGAACTTTATTGACCAGTTCTCTCCACCTTTGAAAACCAGATGTCATGTCAAGCACCAGGTACCAGCAGGCTATCTTGCACCCAATAAAAAAAAAAATCCAATCCTTTACAGCCCCTTTAAAAAATAATAGTGGGAAGTACTGTAGATAAAAATACTGATTTCTTTTTTGTAAAATACTGTATCTCTGGAACTTCAGTTAATGCTTTGTCGCTTCCTAAATTGTATTATAGCACTAGAGAGAAATGATCCAGTTCTCCCCTTGTTTACATGACCCTTTCTTCTGATGAATTGTTATTCAAGAGGCTATGAAAGCCGAAACCAAAAGAAGTAAAGTGATAATAAATAAAAGAAGTAAGTGAAAATGACTACATACGGTAGGTAATCTAGGGACAGCACCACAAAGAAGATAACATAAGTCTACCTCTGATGATATAAAAAGAACTTTATGTAAGGACATAGATGAAATGTCTACAAACGGTTAAAGTGTAACTGTCATTTTAGGTGAAAAATGATTATAGTGCAGGACTGTGCACAATAATGATTTTTCTAAATTACTTTCAACTTCAATTCAGCTCACAAATAGCTGTAGAGAGTAGCCATTGTTCACATTCCTTGTAGCTCACAACTATGCATTAGGAGATGTAGCATCTTGATCTGTAGCCAGCACAAGACCCAGCACTGTTGAGCCAAAAGACATACTAAGGTGCTGGGTCTTGCACTGGATTTGTGCGCCATGAAGACAGTGCAGGACTCTCCATCTCCTAGATGGATGCATAGTTACTGTATGAAAATAAAAGTAATTTAGAAAAAAAATTATTGTGCACAGTGCTGCACAATAATCATTTTTCATCTAATGTTGCAGTTGCATTTTAAAATAATGTGCAGGGATGTGGAAGCAGAGTCAGTTTTAAGTGGAGGGGAATTTTGGAAAGAAATGCACCGTCTACAACACGCTTAAAAAAATAAAAATGATAAAAAATATATTGTTAATCTTGTATAAATAATGTATTTAATTAAATCACTGCTTGCTGTCAAGGAAGTGAACCAGTATACACCTAATCATGTTCTCAGCTGAGAAGTACACAAGATAAATATATATTCATTCTAGGCCAGTGTTTCACACCCAGTGTGCCTCCAGCTGTTGCGAAACTACAACACCTAGCATGTTGTAGTTTTGCAACATCTGGAGGCACACTGATTGGAAAACACTGTTTTAGGCACACACGGACACTGCCATCTATTTACCTATATATTTCAGTCAGTAATTCCCATTATTCCAAATAAAATAAAATAAAGTACTTAGCCTTTAAAGTTTAAAGGGGTATTCCAGGAATTTTTTTTATTTGACTATGCTAAAGTTAGTGTAGTTGATAATATAGTGTCTGTACCTGTGTCTGACGGTTTTCTCACAATTCTTCTGTGATTTTCACCCAATATTTATTTTTAACAGCATACAAAATGACTGTTGTCTCAGATTTTTCCCAGGTTGCAATGCGGCTGAGACCTGACATCACTAAGTCAGCTGATGACAGGGAGCCTGTCTGCTTCAATGGGTGGAGGGATCGCTTGGTGGGAGAGAGATCAATCTGCAACTAATGCAACAGCTGTAGGCACCCTGATTGAAAACCACAGGTCTTTTGAATAGATGCAGCTCATTTATGTTTCAATGGGTGGGGTGGCAGATGTGTTGGAGGGAGGAAAATGAAATTATGGGATTTGTAGTAAAAAAAAAGAAAAGTCAAACAGGAAATACCAGTTCACAAAAAGCTATCCACAGTGTTATGGTAATCTCACAACATAGCCATTTATCCCCAAGACAAGCGCAGATCCTTCCTAAGCATGTCCATTACTGCCTGCCAGGTATGTGCTAAAATCACCTTATGGTGGAGAACCCCTTTAATGCCTAAACCGCGATATCAAGTATCCAGCAAATCATCTAGCAAATGAATGGTTACTCTAAAGACTATTGGCTCATCATACAAAATGGCCGCCTCCGCTGTGTGGGCCTGACAGGTGAGTTTTAGCCAATCAAAAGTATAATTTAAGCTGCAATTTTCCTGTTCTGTTCAATTACTCTGACAAAAGATGATTTCGCTGCCATCGTGGATATACAAATTAAAATTTTTCCACAAATCAATATTTGCCTGAGCTGGCGATATAAAGATAGTACTGCATAATAATACCGATACACAAACGCTGTAGCATACAGAGCCACCGCCATCCTCGCCTGGAAGATGGCATCCGTAGCTCTGTTTATTCAGTCTAATAATGATCACTACCTTCCATATGGAGCTAGGAAAGCATGCTAATGAATGGAGTCTCTTCACATGGAAAGCACAAATGGCAACACGCTGCCTTATTAGAAGCGTAACTTACTGGATCGGTGTGGGCAGATTGGTGACCCTGGCATGGCTGCACACAGAGCGCTCATCTGGCTTCCCACAAAGCATAAATATATATGCCTATTAGCTACTATTAACCCCCAAAATAAAGGCCATTCCGATTCACTAACATGGTCATCAAAATTTCCATTTTATTTTTTTCTCTCCTAATAGTACCTAAGGGTTAAATGGTCACTATCATTAAAAAAAATTCTAAATTTTTTTTGCTATTGCACTTCATATGGTAAGTTAAAAAATCTTTCTAATGTACTTTGTTTAAAAAAAAAAAAAAAAAAAAAAAGTTTTCTATGTTTTATTTGTGTTTAAAAAATCTGCCATTAGGTGTCTCCCTACTTGTCCAGAGCACATTACACCCCCGCCCCATCTCTTGCACAGACTTTGGACTCCTGCTGGCCTGGCAGAAGTCCAAAATCAGGAAATGCAGTCTGGAGTGCTGAGGGGGGGGTGCAGCCTTAGCCAATCATAGCTCATCTTACACTGAACTGCTCTGAGCTGTGTGTAGCAGAGTGAGGGAGGAAGTTCTCCCCTTTATGGCTTCAGATGATGTCACCGCCTGCTGGGGAACGCCCCCTTCCCAGTCTGTGAATCTGACTGAGCAGAAAATACAGAGCAATATCAAGGTAGAAAACTAACAAATAATAAAAATAAAGGCAGGGGGTGGTTTATTATGATGGGGGTAGTGAACTGGGAGGATTATAAAATTTAACAAGATCATGAGCGGTATTCTTTAAATGTTAAATGGGCATTGAGTAAATAAAGCTTAAAGGGGTACTCCGGTGGAAAACATTTTTTTTATAATCAACTGGTGTCAAAAAGTTAAAAAGATTTGTAAATTATTTCTATTAAAAATCTTACTCCTACCAGTACTTAACAGCTGTTGCACACTCCAGAGGAAGTTGTGTAGTTTTTTTCTGTCTAACCACAGTGCTCTCTGCTGACACCTCTTTCCATGTCAGGAACTGACCAGAGCAGGAGCAAATCCCCATAGCAAACCTGTCCTGCCCTGGACAGTTCCTGACATGGACAGAGGTGTCAGCAGAGAGCACTGTGGTCAGACTGGAAAGAACTACACAACTTCATCTGTAGTATACACCATCTGCATAAGTATCATATGCTTGCTCTGGACAGTTCCTAAAATGGACAGCAGAGGTCAGCAGAGAGCACTGTGGTCATGACAGAAGAGAAATCCAAAAAGAAAAGCATTTCCTCTGTAGTATTCAGCCCCTAAAAAGTACTGGAAGGATTAAGATTTTTTAATAGAAGTAATTTACAAATCTGTTTAACTTTCTGGCACCAGTTGATTAAAAAAAAAATGTTTTCCACGGGAGTACCCCTTTAAGGACACAGCCCATTTTCTCTTTAATAAGGACCAGAGTGTTTTTGAACATCTGCCCACTGTCCTTTTAAGCATTAATAACTCTGTAATTCTTTTACTTTTCATTCTGATTCCAATATTGTTTTTTCGTGACATATTCTACTTAATGTTAGTGGTAAATTTTCGTCGATATTTGCATCATTTCTTGGTGAAAAATTCCCAAATTTGATAAAAAATTTGAAAAGTTTGCATTTTTTTTACTTTGAATCTCTCTGCTTGTAAGGAGAATAGACATTCCAAATAAATTATATATTGAATACCCACAGACACACCAGGACAAGAATGAATCCAAATAAATTTCACCTTTATTGAACATACATGATTAAAAACATTTAAAAAGGGACAGCAACAAAACAGACAAATATTGACTGCTACACAGGTAGGTGAGTGAGAAATGTGCAAAGTGCAAAGAATATATATTAAAGTGACTTATGCAATCTATAAGGCTGCTAAAGTGCAGCATGTAATAGATAAAGGCGATGTAAACACTTCAATACGTAAATATTAAGGCCGTAGCCAAATATATTGTACATAACATAAAGTGACACAGTGAAGAAAGCAGGGTAAGGCTGGGTTCACACCACGTTTTGTTAAATACGGCTCCCATATACGGCTGGGAGGAGGGGGGCGGGGCTTAATTGCGGCACCCGCACTCAGCCGTATTCGGGAACCGTATTTAATGTATGTCTATGAGCTGACCGGAGTGAACCGTAGTCTCCGGTCGGCTGCTTTTTCAGCCTTATGCGGTTTCCCGACCGCAGGCAAAAACATGTTCGACCACGTTTTTGCCTGCGGTCGGGAAACCGCATACGGCCAAAAACGAAGCCGACCGGAAGCTGCAGTTCACTCCAGTCGGCTCATAGACATACATTAAATACGTTTCCCGAATACGGCTGAGTGCGGGCGCCGCGATTAAGCCCCACCCCCCCCTCCTCCCAGCCGTCTACGGGAGCCGTATTTAACAAAACGTGGTGTGAACCCAGCCTAAGGAAGAGCCTGCAGATGTCTAATCTATCAATAAGCTAGGCAAAGGAAAACACCTATGGATGTGGATAGGGCAAGTCCCACCACATCAAAGACAGTGTCTGCTAGTAAGCAGAAAAATAAGTTGCCACAGCACAATGGTAGATCAGAATCATGGTCATCTAACACATACCCCTATGCAGCACGTCAGACCCCAACACTGTTTCTCTGTGAAGGCTTCCTCAGGGAGTCCCTGGAAACTACACCCCTCAAGGAATGTAACAAGGGGTACAGTGAGCCTTAACACCCCACAGGTGTTTCACGACTTTTCGTTAAAGTTGGATGTGTAAATGAATTTTTAAATTGAAATTGACATTGACATTTTTACAAGGGGTAATAGAAGAAAATGCCCCACAAAAATTTGTAACCCCATCTCTTCTTAGTATGGAAATACCCCATGTGTGGACATCAAGTGCTCTGCGGGCGCACTACAATGCTCAGAAGAGAAGGAGTCCCATGTGGCTTTTGGAAAGCAAATTTTGCTGAATTGTTTTTTCCCATTTAGGAAGCCCCTATGGTGTCAGGACAGCAACAAAAAAAAAAAAAAACACATGGCATACTAATTTGGAAACTACACCCCTCAAGAAACGTAACAAGGGGTACAGTGAGCCTTAACACCTCACAGGTGTTTGATAAATGTTCATTAAGTGGGATGTGAAAAGGAAAAATTAGATTTTTTACACTAAAATGCTGGTGTTACCCCAAATTTTTCATTTTCACAAGTGGTAACAGGAGAAAGTGTCACCGTAAATTTGTAAATACATTTCTTTGGAGTAAGGACATACCTCATTGTTACGCCTAGCGCTCCGGGTCCCCGCTCCTCCCCGGAGCGCTCACGGCGTCTTTCTCCCTGCAGTTCCCCGGTCAGTCCCGCTGACCGGGAGCGCTGCACTGTCATGGCCGTTGGGGACGCGATTCGCACAGCGGGACGCGCCCGCTCGCGAATCGCGTCCCAGGTCACTTACCCGTTCCCTGGTGTCATGTGCTGGCGCGCGCGGCTCCGCTCTCTAGGGCGCGCGCGCGCCAGCTCCCTGAGACTTAAAGGGCCAGTGCACCAATGATTGGTGCCTGGCCCAATTAGCTTAATTGGATTCCACCTAGTCCCTGACTATATCTAACCTCCTCCCATGCACTCCCTTGCCGGATCTTGTTGCCCTTGTGCCTAGTGAAAGCGTTTTGTGTGTCTAAAGCCTGTGTACCAGAACTTCTGCTATCCACCCTGACTACGAACCTTGCCGCCTGCCCCCGACCTTCTGCTACGTCCGACCTTGCTTCTGTCTACTCCCTTGTACCTCGCCTATCATCAGCAGTCAGAGAGGTGAGCCGTTGCTAGTGGATACGACCTGGTCACTACCGCCGCAGCAAGACCATCCCGCTTTGCGGCGGGCTCTGGTGAAAACCAGTAGTGACTTAGAACCGGTCCACTAGCGCGGCCCTCGCCAATCCCTCTCTGGCACAGAGGATCCACTACCTGCCAGCCGGCATCGTGACAGTAGATCCGGCCATGGATCCCGCTGACGTCCCTCTGCCTTATTTCTCTGATATCACCACGGTGGTCGCCCAGCAATCCCGACAGATCGCCCATCTAACCCACCAGCTGTCGGAAGTATTCACCATTGTGCAGCAACTTCAGTCGCAACTTCAGCAGCAATCATCTCCTCCGCCAGCTCCTGCACCCCTTCCGCAGCGAGTGGCCACTCCTAGCCTCCGCCTGTCCTTGCCGGACAAATTTAATGGGGACTCTAAGTTTTGCCGTGGCTTCCTTTCGCAATGTTCTCTGCACTTGGAGATGATGTCGGACCAGTTTCCTACTGAAAGGTCTAAGGTGGCTTTCGTAGTCAGCCTTCTGTCTGGAAAAGCTCTGTCATGGGCCACACCGCTCTGGGACCGCAATGACCCCGTCACTGCCTCTGTACACTCCTTCTTCTCGGAAATTCGAAGTGTCTTTGAGGAACCTGCCCGAGCCTCTTCTGCTGAGACTGCCCTGCTGAACCTGGTCCAGGGTAATTCTTCCGTTGGCGAGTACGCCATACAATTCCGTACTCTTGCTTCTGAACTTTCCTGGAATAATGAGGCCCTCTGCGCGACCTTTAAAAAAGGCCTATCCAGCAACATTAAAGATGTTCTGGCCGCACGAGAAACTCCTGCTAATCTACATGAACTCATTCATCTAGCCACTCGCATTGACATGCGTTTTTCTGAGAGACATCAAGAGCTCCGCCAGGAAAAAGACTTAGATCTCTGGACACCTCTCCCACAGTCTCCACTGCAATCTGCGCCTAGGCCTCCCGCCGAGGAAGCCATGCAAGTGGATCGGTCTCGCCTGACCCTGGAAGAGAGGAATCGCCGTAAGCAAGAGAATTTTTGTCTGTACTGTGCCAGTACCGAACATTTTTTGGTGGATTGCCCTATCCGTCCTCCACGTCTGGGAAACGCACGCTCGCACCCAGCTCTCGTGGGTGTGGCGTCTCTGGATGCTAAGTCGGCTTCTCCACGTCTCACGGTGCCTGTACGGATTTCTACTTCAGCCAGCTCTTCCCTCTCAGCCGTGGCCTGCCTGGACTCTGGTGCTTCTGGGAATTTTATTCGGGAGTCCTTGGTGAATAAATTCCGCATTCCGGTGACCCGTCTTGTCAAGCCACTCCACATTTCCGCGGTCAACGGAGCCAGGTTGGATTGCACCGTGCGTTACCGTACGGAGCCCCTCCTAATGTGCATCGGATCTCATCACGAGAAAATTGAATTTTTTGTCCTTCCCAATTGCACTTCCGAAGTTCTCCTTGGACTACCCTGGCTTCTACACCATTCCCCAACCCTGGACTGGTCCACTGGGGGGATCAAGTGTTGGGGTCCCTCTTGTTCCAAGGACTGCCTTAAACCAGTTCCCAGTACTCCCTGCCGTGACCCTGTGGTTCCTCCTGTATCCGGTCCCCCTAAAGTCGTTAGGGACTCTGCCTGCCACAGAAAATGCCTCTCCCCCCCTCCCAGTCCCTTCAGGCAAGCCTCTGTGGTCCCTCATGGCTCCCGTCCTTGTGTCTCCCTGCCCCGTGCCAAGCTTCACCCTCTGCCCTCCCTCCCCATTCCTACTCCTGCTGTACTGCCTGCCATTGAGGAAACCATCCATTCCTTCCCGGTGTCCTCATCCCAGGGGAGGCAGTCACCGGACAAAAAAAAGGGGAGACCTAAGGGGGGGGTACTGTTACGCCTAGCGCTCCGGGTCCCCGCTCCTCCCCGGAGCGCTCACGGCGTCTTTCTCCCTGCAGCTCCCCGGTCAGTCCCGCTGACCGGGAGCGCTGCACTGTCATGGCCGTTGGGGACGCGATTCGCACAGCGGGACGCGCCCGCTCGCGAATCGCGTCCCAGGTCACTTACCCGTTCCCGTCCCCTGGTGTCATGTGCTGGCGCGCGTGGCTCCGCTCTCTAGGGCGCGCGCGCGCCAGCTCCCTGAGACTTAAAGGGCCAGTGCACCAATGATTGGTGCCTGGCCCAATTAGCTTAATTGGATTCCACCTGGTCCCTGACTATATCTAACCTCCTCCCATGCACTCCCTTGCCGGATCTTGTTGCCCTTGTGCCTAGTGAAAGCGTTTTGTGTGTCTAAAGCCTGTGTACCAGAACTTCTGCTATCCACCCTGACTACGAACCTTGCCGCCTGCCCCCGACCTTCTGCTACGTCCGACCTTGCTTCTGTCTACTCCCTTGTACCTCGCCTATCATCAGCAGTCAGAGAGGTGAGCCGTTGCTAGTGGATACGACCTGGTCACTACCGCCGCAGCAAGACCATCCCGCTTTGCGGCGGGCTCTGGTGAAAACCAGTAGTGACTTAGAACCGGTCCACTAGCGCGGCCCTCGCCAATCCCTCTCTGGCACAGAGGATCCACTTCCTGCCAGCCGGCATCGTGACACTCATATTGGGATATAAACAGCTCTGAGGGTGCACACCAGGTCTCGGAAGAGCAGGAGCGAAGTCAGGGGCCTAAATAGCTGCCAAATAGTTGAGCATTTAAATAGCTGCCTATGGAGCCAGAACAGGATCCCCCCCTCCAAGGAGCGTTACATGGGGTACACTAAGTTACTAAAGTGGGGTACAGTGGGCCGTAAAATGACAAAATAGGTTATGCTCCCAGAATGATGACCCAGAGTATAGCCAAAACTAAAAAATATGTCCACCCCAAACCCTATGCTCTGAATCATCATTCTGGGAATGTGATGTATGTGGCCGTCCCTAACCTGTTGCCTCAAATGCGCACCCCGCTCAGGTGGAAAGAGAGGGCTGCACATTTGAGGCAATATAAAAAAGTCCCCGATGATAGTGACCCATTTTTGGAAAAAAATACCCCAGAGGTCTTATAATTTATTTAATATATATATATATATATATATATATATATATTTTTTTTTTTATGCAACAGTTTTTTTGGGCAATTTAGTGGTTTATGGGGTTAAAATTTGGAATGTACTCTGGACATGGTACTTTGGGGTCAAATTATGGGAAATTTAAATGAAGAGGGAAAATTTAGTACTCCATGGAAGTGTGATACTCCCTGAAGCAATCTTTAATGCAGAGGCCTGGATGATCGGGGCAAGTGTCACATTGAGTGGTGGTGTCCTTCCGTATCCCCCTCTTGTAACACACTCTGCATTTTTTCTGGGATCGTCCCTTCTTTCCAGTGTGGGGGACTTCACATGGAAAGTGTTGGCCTGGGACGATCCTGGCACCTATATTTCCAGTTCCTTGGCAACTCCGGCCTGCTCTTTCCCGGTCAGGGCCCTTAGGACTTCTTCTTGGAACTGGAGGAATATCCCTGTGTTACCAGCAAACTAGGACAGTCCAAAAAAGTTGTGCATGGCAACCTGTACCAAGTAGCTCCGGTACGCTTGTCTGGGGGGTTGAACTCCTAGTACGAGCGGCATGGGGGGGTGTGGCCTCGCCTGGCCGTGTTCCAGCCACCTTCTAGGGGATTCATCATCAGTGCCAGATGAGGAGGATGAGGAAGAGCACAGAAAAGTAGTCATGGTCCTCACTGGCAGAAATGTACAGCGACGTTTCGGCCACCTCACATAGCCCTCATCAAGGCTTCATTATGGCCACGTGAGGTGGCCGAAACGTCGCTGTACATTTCTTGGTGATAATAAAGCCACTATTCACCATACTTTAGGAGTGCTGCCATGTTTTCATCGTTGCTGTATCTAGAGGGACCTAGAACCAGGGTCCAACCACAGCCTGCACCCACCTACTCGGGTTTGAGTGCTGCTCCACCTGCTATCTATCTATCTCTCATTTCTATCTTCCTCATATTTGTATCTGTCTATCTATCTATCTTCTTATCTATAAAGATAGGTAGATTAAAAAAGGTGGAAATCCCACCGTGGATTATGTACGTGTGAACATACCCTGTAAATGTAGCAGTGACATATGATGAATAAAACATCATTTGGATTTGCTTATTCTACAGTGCTAAGTTTTCATCATTTTCTATCTATATAACAACGTGAATATCTCTTTGCTACTTTGAACTGATCCTGTGTCCACATAAAAGTGACTTTTCTCCCAAAGTGTCAGAGACTGACAGAGTCACAGAGATATGCTCCTGATCAGACAGGTTTTATGCACATTTTCCCCTATTGTCCCCTGCAGTCTCACCTTAATCCGTATAATAGTAAGTATTGGTGCATATTACTCATATGCGTATAATCCAACTAACTTCTATCATCGAGACCTGGAGCTAGAAAGTTCACCCTGCTAGTGGGAATATATCAAATGCTTTGACATGAAACACTCTAATGGATTACACGGTTGTGGGTTTTTGTAAATCATAGCCTACTTTTTGTCCAACAGGATCTGAAAAATGTATTCAAGGGATGGCTCACTCGTCCCCGGGGGAATTCCTACAATATCTAATTTGTCGACCTTTTACAACCACAAGTTGATGGTAAATATCAGCTCCCTCCTTTCTGTCCAAATCCCTGTGTGTTCTTGCGCTCCTCCTGACACTTTTCCCCATTGCCTAGAGCTGACAGGGCTTAAAGGTCATGTGTGCTTCTGTCTACATAAGGGGAGCGAAGAGCCGCCTTAGTGTGAGAAGACGAGCTGGAAATGTTAAGCCAAATATTACTTGTTACTAAAAGGACTGTGGCCCCCTAAATGTAGGCTACTGGCAACACACACAGCAGCGGTGACATGAATACTAGGTTGGGAAGGAAAGAAAGAAAGGAAAGAAAGAAAAGAAATGAAAGAAAGAAAAGAAATGAAAGAAAGAGCGAAGGAGAGAAAAAGAAAGAGAAAGAAAGTTATTGTGTTTGTAGCACGTTTGTGCATTTGTTTATTCTTATTCTTGTAAAAATGTTTACTAAAAAGATTGAAAGAGAAAGGGAAAGAAAGAAAGAGAGAGAGAGAGAAAGAGAGAGAGAGAAAGAGAGAGAGAGAATGAGAGAGAGAAAGAGAGAGAGAGAGAAAGAGAGAGAATGAGAGAGAGAGAAAGAGAGAGAGAGGGAGAAAGAGCGAGACAGAATGAGAGAGAGCGAAAGAGAGAATGAGAGAGAGAGAAAGAGAGAGAGAAAGAGAGAGAGAAGGAGAGAGAGAAAAACAGAGAGAGAGAGAGAGAGAGAGAGAGAGAGAGAGAGAGAAGAGAGAGAGAGCTAGAAAGGCAAAAAGGAAAGGATGAGATGAAGGAAGTGATGGAGGAAATGAAAAAAGGATGGAAAAGAAAAATTAAGGAAATAGAAAGTAAAAATGAAAGGAGGGGATGAGGAAGGAAGACAGTAAGAACTGAATGGAAAGGGAAAAAAAGAAAGGAATCAAGAATTGAAAGGAAAGACTGAAAAAGAAAAAAAAAACAAGTAAAGAGAATGGAGGGAGGGAGGGAGGGAGGGAGGAAGAAATAAGGAAAGGATGGGAAAAAGTAAGGAAAGGAAAGAAGAAAGAAAAAGAGGAAGAAAAAGTTAGAATAAATTAAAGGAAAAAAGAAAAGAAGGGATGAAAAAAGAAAGATCAAGAAAGAAAGAAAGACAGGAAGAAGGAAGTAAGAAAAGAAAAAAGATAGAAAGGAAAACAAAGAATGATGGAAAGAAAAAAATGAATAATTTAATGGATAGAAAATAAAAAGAAAGAAACAAGAAAAAAGGAAGGAACACAGACTGTAAAGTGGTTTTCATGGCAAAAAGTATTGATGACCTATCCTCATCAGGGGGCTGCAGACCCCCACCATTAGCTTTATTCGGGAGCCATGTCACCAGCATACACAGTAAAACAGAGAGGGAAACAGGCAGCACCCCTTAACCCAGAACAGCTACTGTACAATATATAGAGCTGTCCATTTCCGTCTCTGTAGGTGTTAGTGCCGTGGTTAGCACGAAAAGCCGATTGGTTGGAGTCTTAGGTGTCAGTACCCCACTGATCTAATATTGACCTACTGATACTGGGTGTCCACACCTCACTGGTCTGGTATTGGTGTATGGGGTTAGGTTATCAAAAAAATTTGGTGAAAAAAAGGAAAAATATATTATAGGATTTCCTGGGCAGCCGCCTACAGACAGAGGATATGGGTATTACCAGATGTCACCAGTTTTATACAGAGTGGGCCATTTATATGGATACACCTTAATAAAATGGGAATGAATGGTTGTTGATATTAACTTCCTGTTTGTGGCACATTAGTATACGTGAGGGGGGAAACTTTTCAAGAGGAGTGGTGACCATGGTGGCCATTTTTAAGTCGGCCATTTTGAATCAAACTTTTGTTTTTTCAATAGGAAGAGGGTCATGTGACACATCAAACTTATTGGGAATATCACAAGAAAAACTATGATGTGCTTGGTTTTAACATAACTTTATTCTTTCATGAGTTATTTACAAGTTTCTGACCACTTATAAAATGTGTTCAATGTGCTGCCCATTGTGTTGGATTGTCAATGCAACCCTCTTCTCCCACTATTCACACGCAACCCTCTTCTCCCACTATAGCAACTCCGCAGGAGAAATGCTAGCACAGGCTTCCAGTATCTGTAGTTTCAGGTGCTGCAGAATGGGCAAAACAAAAATTGGAACAGGACCCTCAGTTTGCGCAGAAGATTTTGTTCAGTGATGAGGAAACTTTTATGTGAATGGTGAAGTTAACAAACAAAACCACCGGTATTGGTCTGACACTAACCCACAAAGGATAGATCCCTCCAAGACTGTTGGAACACAAAAATTGATGGTATAATGTGGTATATGGGGTACAAAGATAGTGGGGCCATTCTTCATCAATGGAAACCTCAAGGCCACTGGATATGTGAAATTGCCACATGATGATGTGTTTCCCTCTTGATGCACTGAAGCTGGCACGTTCCCTGAGTTTTTCCAGCAAGATGGTGACCACCACATTATGGGTGTCAGGTCCGAGCATTCCTAGATGAACAGTTTCCTGGAAAGTGGATTGGTCGTCGTGGGCCAGTTGAATAGCCCCCAAGGTTTTCCGATCTGACCCCCTTAGACTTTTATCTTTGGGGTCATCTGAAGGCAATTGTCTATGCTGTGAAGATACGAGATGTGCAGCACCTGAAACTATGGATACTGGAAACCTGTGCTAGCATTTCTCCTGCGGTGTATATAGTAGTATATAGCAGTGTATACGTATACTGGAAGCCTGTGCTAGCATTTCTCCTGCGGTGTATATAGTAGTATATAGCAGTGTATACGGATACTGGAAGCCTGTGCTAGCATTTCTCCTGCGGTGTTGCTATCAGTGTGTGAAGAGTGGGAGAAGAGGGTTGCATTGACAATCCAACACAATGGGCAGCACATTGAACACATTTTATAAGTGGTCAGAAACGTGTAAATAACTCATGAAAGAATAAAGTTTTGTTAAAACCAAGTATATCATTGTTTTTCTTGTGAAATTCCCAATAAGTTTGATGTGTCACATGACCCTCTTCCTATTGAAAAAACAAAAGTTTGATTCAAAATGTCCGACTTCAAAATGGCCGCCATGGTCACCACCCATCTTGAAAAGTTTCCCCCCCTGACATATACTAATGTGCCACAAACAGGAAGTTAATATCACCAACCATTCCCATTTTATTAAGGTGTACCCATATAAATGGCCCACCCCGTATATTTCTTTCTGATCACTGAGCTCAGAGCAGACACGTACGGACTTCCATTGTTACATTTACTTCCATGAAGTTAAGAGAACGCAATGTCTTCCCGAGTCATCTCCTCCTCGCTCTTCTCATATTTCTCTGTATAAATCCAATCAATCCTCCGCGCACAGACGGGGCACCTTCACCATCCATGGAAAGGACAGACGGGAGGAAGAAGGTATACACTGCAGCATTTTAAATGATTTTCCTCACAAATTGTCCTGCTTTGGATAGGTAAATATCACCGTTCACATTGCTGTGTCACGAATCTCTTCTCGGCTGTCAGGTTTTTTTTTAACTGACTGGACACGAGGTTATACAAAAAGGCTATCGGTATAAGGTTGTCAGAGCGACCGACTAAATGTGCATCTCATACACCGCACCACCACTTACTAGGACATTACAAGGAGGGCAGAGATGTCTACAGTTTATATTAACATTATAAAGGTGGGATAGAAAAATAGACATGGGATAGATAGATAAATATAAGATAGATGGATGGATATATATATATATATATATATATATATATATATATATAGTGTCCCAGTACAGGACCTTGTCCTGTTCCTGTAGAGTCCCTGCAGTCCATAGGGCTCTCCTTCAGGGCTTCCCCCCCCTTGCTCATCAGTTACTTCATATATAGATGCATTATAAATGTATTGTGTATATTGTTCATTATGTATAAAGGATGTACATATGTATAAAATGTATAGGACTTTCCTGGGTCATGTGATACTGTCATGTGATGTACCCAGAGTTCCCTGGGTACAGGACCTCCAGGCTTGACAACCAATGGGATTAGTCCAGCCCCCCTAGTATTTAAGGGGCTGTAGTCTCTAAATGCTCTCTCTTATCTGACCTGAATCCAAAGAAAGCCCAATCTCAGCATATACTATATTCATCTCATCTAGGCCAAAGCCTAAAGAACCTGCAACCACTAAAAACATGAGTTACCAAGCTCTATCTACAATTCTAGTGACTACTATTCAACTCAAGTATATAATTAGTAGCACAGTGGCCTGCATAAATCTCAATACTACAAGTCCCAGCAAAGCCTGTGAGGTATCCTGCACCCGGTTACCTCAAGAGAAACAGAATAACTGTAAAGACTGTTCCGTAAGAAGTTTAAGTAAAAGTTCCAGTTATCGCACAATTCCTGCTGTGGACATTCCTTTATTGCCTGCCTTTTTTGGTCCGGTTGTCGGCAGGGCCTTCTACAGAAAACAACCACACCCTGGCGTCACGACAAATTAGGGGTTAATAACACCTTACCCCACAGAGTTAATACCACCAGACCCTGCTACACCATTGCAACACCCCAGTCAGCACATAAGATAGATAGATATGAGATAGATAGATAGATAGATAGATAGATATGAGATAGATAGATATGAGATAGATAGATATGAGATAGATAGATATGAGATAGATAGATAGATAGATAGATAGATATGAGATAGATAGATATGAGATAGATAGATATGAGATAGATAGATAGGAGATAGATAGATATGAGATAAATAGATAGATATGAGATAGATATGAGATAGATAGATAGATAGATAGATATGAGATAGATAGATAGATATGAGATAGATAGATGATAGATAGATAGATATGAGATATATAGATAGATAGATATGAGATAGATAGATAGATAGATAGGAGATAGACAGATAGATAGATAGATAGATAGGAGATAGATAGGAGATAGATAGATAGATAGATAGATATGAGATATATAGATATGAGATAGATAGACAGATATGAGATAGATAGACAGATATGAGATAGATAGATATGAGATAGATAGATATGAGATAGATAGATATGAGATAGATAGATTGATAGATATGAGATATATAGATAGATAGATATGAGATAGATAGATAGATAGGAGATAGACAGATAGATAGATAGATAGATAGATAGATAGATAGGAGATAGATAGATAGGAGATAGATAGATAGATATGAGATAGACAGATATGAGATAGATAGATATGAGATAGATAAATAGATAGATAGATAGGAGATGGATAGATAGATATGAGATAGATAGATAGGAGATAGGTAGATATATAGGAGATAGATAGATAGATAGATATGAGATAGATAGACAGATATATAGATAGATAGGAGATAGATAGATAGATATGAGATAGATAGATATGAGATAGATAGATATGAGATAGATAGATAGATATGAGATAGATAGATATGAGATAAATAGATAGATATGAGATAGATAGATATGAGATAGATAGATAGATAGATAGATAGATAGATATGAGATAGATAGATAGATAGATAGATAGATATGAGATAGATAGATGATAGATAGATAGATATGAGATAGATAGATAGATATGAGATATATAGATAGATAGATATGAGATAGATAGATAGATAGATAGATAGATAGATAGATAGGAGATAGACAGATAGATAGATAGATAGGAGATAGATAGATAGGAGATAGATAGATAGATAGATAGATATGAGATATATAGATATGAGATAGATAGACAGATATGAGATAGATAGACAGATATGAGATAGATAGATATGAGATAGATAGATATGAGATAGATAGATATGAGATATGAGATAGATAGATAGATAGATATGAGATATATAGATAGATAGATATGAGATAGATAGATAGATAGGAGATAGACAGATAGATAGATAGATAGATAGATAGATAGGAGATAGATAGATAGGAGATAGATAGATAGATATGAGATAGACAGATGTGAGATACATAGATATGAGATAGATAAATAGATAGATAGGAGATGGATAGATAGATATGAGATAGATAGATAGGAGATAGGTAGATATATATGAGATAGATAGATAGGAGAAAGATAAATAGATAGATAGATATGAGATAGATAGACAGATATATAGATAGATAGGAGATAGATAGATAGATAGATAGATAGGAGATAGATAGATATGGGATAGATAGATAGATAGATAGACAGATATATAGATAGATAGGAGATAGATAGATAGATAGATAGATAGATAGATAGATAGATAGGAGATAGATAGATATGAGATAGATAGATAATGAAGGAGTTTGGGAGACGTGTATGGCCAGTTGAAGACACATCATTGGACCTTTGGGAGAAATTCTAAAAACTCCTTTCCGATAAGCCATAACCCTATGACCTTCACAATAAAAGTCTCATAAAATGGGACCTGGGACCTTTTTGACTCTCTGTAGTCTAATCCACTAGTGTATTTTACAGTTATATACTGAACTTTTATGCCTCCACGTTTACTGCCTGCCCCCTGAAATTCCGAATTTGTTTAGAAATAAAAGATGAAATTGATTCCTACATATTGGGATAAAGAGAACATCACATTCATCAATCTTATCTTGACAGCAATATTCCAGGCTCTGATTCTGTGATCTCCAGGTCTTAGAGAAGTGTCAAAAAACAGACTGTGCAAATATGACACTAAATTGGCACTGACACGTGTATCTTAGGACATAAAAATCCTTAATTTCCTGTCAGGAATATGATGTCATTCTTTTCAGTTTTCAGTCTCTGTATGACCAAACGACACATGTTTAAAAAAACACTAAAAAGAAAATAATAGACTTCTGTGGTCTGATAAAATAAAACTCTGTGAAATCACACACAGGGTGACTGGGTCAGTTTTACAAAATAATTATTACTAGATAAGTACCCAGCGTTGCCCGGGCTACCTACCTAAAACTTGTTGAAGAGGAGAAGCAACAATGACACTCTTGTCCTGATATCTTATCCTCATATTTCAACCTCATAACCTGACCTCATATCCTGTCCTTGTATCCCGATCTCCTATCCCGTCCTCATATCCTGACCTCATATCCTGTCCTCATATCCTGACCTTATATCCCAGCCTCATATCCTGATCTCATATCCCAACCTTATATCCCAGCCTCATATCCTGATCTCATATCCTGACCTTATATCCCAGCCTCATATCCTGATCTCATATCCCAACCTTATATCACAGCCTCATATCCTGATCTCATATCCTGACCTTATATCCCAGCCTCATATCCTGATCTCATATCCTGACCTCATATCCTGTCCTCATATTCTGATCTCATATCCTGACCTTATATCCCAGCCTCATATCCTGATCTCATATCTTGACCTTATATCACAGCCTCGTATCTTGATCTCATATCCTGACCTTATATCCCAGCCTCATATCCTGTCCTCATATCCTGACCTTATATCACAGCCTCATATCCCAACTTCCCGTCCTCACATCCCATTTTTACATCCTGACCTCATATCTCGTCCTTATATCTCAACCTCATTTCTCGACTTCCTATCCCTTCCTTCTATCCCAACCTCATATCCCGTCCTCATATTCCGATCTCCTATCCTGTCCTCATATCCCATCCTCATATCCCGATCTCCTATCCCATCCTCATATCCCAACCTTATATCCTAACCTCTAATCCTGATCTCATAACACAACCTTATATCGCAGCCTCATATCCCAACTTCCCGACCTCATATCCCAACCTCACATCCTGACCTCATATCCTGTCCTCGTTTAAAAATCTCCTATCCGTCCTCTTATCCCAACTTTATATCCCAGCCTCATATCCTGATCTTATATCCTAACCTTATATTGCAGTCTCATATCCTGATCTCATATCCTAACTTTATATTGCAGTCTCATATCCTGATCTCATATCTCGTTCTTATATCCTGACCTCATTTCTCGACTTCCTATCCCTTCCTCCTATCTCAACCTCATATCCCGACCTTGGCACTAACTGTTCTTTGCATCTTCCTACAGCACTGTCAGCAGGATGCTTGAATTCCCGGCAATCTTTGTAGTCATGTGATGAGCTGGAAGTCCTATAGACTTATATTGGACTTCAGAGAAAAATCCGCACCCTGACAAATGGTGGTGGGTTAGAGGTGATTAAACTGTGCTATGATTTTAGTTAACATATAAGTAACATGTGTACCAAGTTTCAATAATATACAAAATCAGAAAAAGTGCAATAAGAACAATATTCTGTATGAATTGTAAGATTTACGAACATACATGGATACAAAACACACAGTACGATTAACCCCTTAAGGACCAAGCCCATTTTGACCAGACCAATTTTATTTTTGCATTTTTGTTTTTTCCTCCTCGCCTTCTAAAAATCATAACTCTCTTATATTTCCATCCACAGACCCATATGAAGGCTTGTTTTTTGCATCACCAATTGTACTTTGTAATTACATCACTTATTTTACCATAAAATGTACGGCGCAACCAAACAAATATTATTTATGTGGGAAAATTGAAAAGAAAACCGCAATTTAGCAAATTTTGGAAGGTTTTGTTTTCACCCTGTACACTTTCCGGTAAAAATGACATGTTTTCTTTATTCTGTGGGTCAATACGATTAAAATGATACCCATGATTATATTCTTTTCTATAATTGTACCGCTTAAAAAAAATCCCAAACCATTTTAACTAAATTAGTATGTGTTACGCCGAGCGCTCCGGGTCCCCGCTCCTCCCCGGAGCGCTCGCTTCACTCTCCCCGCTGCAGCGCTCCGGCCACATCCTCTGACCCGGGGCGCTGCGATTCCGCTGCCAGTCGGGATGCGATTCGCGATGCGGGTAGCGCCCGCTCGCGATGCGCACCCCGGCTCCCGTACCTGACTCGCTCTCCGTCTGTTCTGTCCCGGCGCGCGCGGCCCCGCTCCCTAGGGCGCGCGCGCGCCGGGTCTCTGCGATTTAAAGGGCCACTGCGCCGCTGATTGGCGCAGTGGTTCCAATTAGTGTGTTCACCTGTGCACTTCCCTATATCACCTCACTTCCCCTGCACTCCCTTGCCGGATCTTGTTGCCATTGTGCCAGTGAAAGCGTTCCTTGTGTGTTCCTAGCCTGTGTTCCAGACCTTCTGCCGTTGCCCCTGACTACGATCCTTGCTGCCTGCCCCGACCTTCTGCTACGTCCGACCTTGCTTCTGCCTACTCCCTTGTACCGCGCCTATCTTCAGCAGCCAGAGAGGTGAGCCGTTGCTAGTGGATACGACCTGGTCACTACCGCCGCAGCAAGACCATCCCGCTTTGCGGCGGGCTCTGGTGAAAACCAGTAGTGGCTTAGAACCGGTCCACTAGCACGGTCCACGCCAATCCCTCTCTGGCACAGAGGATCCACTACCTGCCAGCCGGCATCGTGACAGTAGATCCGGCCATGGATCCCGCTGAAGTTCCTCTGCCAGTTGTCGCTGACCTCACCACGGTGGTCGCCCAGCAGTCACAACAGATAGCGCAACAAGGCCAACAGCTGTCTCAACTGACCGTTATGCTACAACAGTTACTACCACAGCTTCAGCAGTCATCTCCTCCGCCAGCTCCTGCACCTCCTCCGCAGCGAGTGGCCGCTCCTGGGCTACGCCTATCCTTGCCGGATAAATTTGATGGGGACTCTAAGTTTTGCCGTGGCTTTCTTTCCCAATGTTCCCTGCATCTGGAGATGATGTCGGACCTGTTTCCCACTGAAAGGTCTAAGGTGGCTTTCGTAGTCAGCCTTCTGTCCGGAAAAGCCCTGTCATGGGCCACACCGCTCTGGGACCGCAATGACCCCGTCACTGCCTCTGTACACTCCTTCTTCTCGGAAATCCGAAGTGTCTTTGAGGAACCTGCCCGAGCCTCTTCTGCTGAGACTGCCCTGTTGAACCTGGTCCAGGGTAATTCTTCCGTTGGCGAGTATGCCGTACAATTCCGTACTCTTGCTTCAGAATTGTCCTGGAATAATGAGGCCCTCTGCGCGACCTTCAAAAAAGGCCTATCCAGCAACATTAAAGATGTTCTGGCCGCACGAGAAATTCCTGCTAATCTACATGAACTTATTCACCTAGCCACTCGCATTGACATGCGTTTTTCCGAAAGGCGTCAGGAACTCCGCCAAGATATGGACTCTGTTCGCACGAGGCGTTTCTTCTCGGCTCCTCTCTCCTCTGGTCCCCTGCAATCTGTTCCTGTGCCTCCCGCCGTGGAGGCTATGCAGGTCGACCGGTCTCGTCTGACACCTCAAGAGAGGACACGACGCCGTATGGAGAACCTCTGCCTGTACTGTGCTAGTACCGAACACTTCCTGAGGGATTGTCCTATCCGTCCTCCCCGCCTGGAAAGACGTACGCTGACTCCGCACAAAGGTGAGACAATCCTGGATGTCTACTCTGCTTCTCCACGTCTTACTGTGCCTGTGCGGATGTCTGCCTCTGCCTTCTCCTTCTCTACTGTGGCCTTCCTGGACTCTGGATCTGCAGGAAATTTTATTTTGGCCTCTCTCGTCAACAGGTTCAACATCCCGGTGACCAGTCTCGCCAGACCCCTCTACATCAATTGTGTAAATAATGAAAGATTGGACTGTACCATACGTTTCCGCACGGAGCCCCTTCTTATGAGCATCGGATCTCATCACGAGAGGATTGAACTTTTGGTCCTCCCCAATTGCACCTCGGAAATTCTCCTTGGACTTCCCTGGCTTCAACTTCATTCCCCAACCCTGGATTGGTCCACTGGGGAGATCAAGAGTTGGGGGTCCTCTTGTTCCAAGAACTGTCTAAACCGGTTCCCAGTAACCCTTGCCGTAACTCTGTGGTTCCTCCAGTAGCCGGTCTCCCTAAGGCCTATATGGACTTCGCGGATGTGTTCTGCAAAAAACAAGCTGAGACTCTACCTCCTCACAGGCCTTATGATTGTCCTATCGACCTCCTCCCGGGCACTACTCCACCCCGGGGCAGAATTTATCCTCTCTCTGCCCCAGAGACTCTTGCCATGTCTGAATACGTCCAGGAGAATCTAAAAAAGGGCTTTATCCGTAAATCCTCCTCTCCTGCCGGAGCCGGATTTTTCTTTGTGTCCAAAAAAGATGGCTCCCTACGTCCTTGCATTGACTACCGCGGTCTTAATAAAATCACGGTTAAGAACCGCTACCCCTTACCCCTCATCTCTGAACTCTTTGATCGCCTCCAAGGTGCCCACATCTTTACTAAATTGGACTTAAGAGGCGCCTATAACCTCATCCGCATCAGAGAGGGGGATGAGTGGAAAACGGCATTTAACACCAGAGATGGACACTTTGAGTATCTGGTCATGCCCTTTGGCCTGTGCAACGCCCCTGCCGTCTTCCAAGACTTTGTCAATGAAATTTTTCGTGATCTGTTATACTCCTGTGTTGTTGTATATCTGGACGATATCCTAATTTTTTCCGCCAATCTAGAAGAACACCGCCAGCATGTCCGTATGGTTCTTCAGAGACTTCGTGACAATCAACTCTATGCCAAAATTGAGAAATGTCTGTTTGAATGCCAATCTCTTCCTTTTCTAGGATATTTGGTCTCTGGCCAGGGACTACAGATGGATCCAGACAAACTCTCTGCCGTCTTAGATTGGCCACGCCCCTCCGGACTCCGTGCTATCCAACGCTTTTTGGGGTTCGCCAATTATTACAGGCAATTTATTCCACATTTTTCTACCATTGTGGCTCCTATCGTGGCTTTAACCAAAAAAAATGCTGATCCCAAGTCCTGGCCTCCTCAAGCAGAAGACGCCTTTAAACGACTCAAGTCTGCCTTTTCTTCGGCTCCCGTCCTCTCCAGACCTGACCCTTCCAAACCCTTCCTATTGGAGGTTGATGCCTCCTCAGTGGGAGCTGGAGCTGTTCTTCTACAAAAAAATTCCTCCGGGCATGCTGTCACTTGTGGTTTTTTCTCTAGGACCTTCTCTCCAGCGGAGAGGAACTACTCCATCGGGGATCGAGAGCTTCTAGCCATTAAATTAGCACTTGAGGAATGGAGGCATCTGCTGGAGGGATCAAGGTTTCCTGTTATTATCTACACCGACCACAAGAACCTCTCCTACCTCCAGTCTGCCCAACGGCTGAATCCTCGCCAGGCCCGGTGGTCTCTGTTCTTTGCCCGATTTAATTTTGAGATTCACTTTCGTCCTGCCGATAAGAACATTAGGGCCGATGCTCTCTCTCGTTCCTCGGATGCCTCAGAAGTTGAACTCTCTCCGCAACACATCATTCCACCTGACTGCCTGATCTCCACTTCTCCTGCCTCCATCAGGCAGACTCCTCCAGGAAAGACCTTTGTTTCTCCACGCCAACGCCTCGGAATCCTCAAATGGGGTCACTCCTCCCATCTCGCAGGTCATGCGGGCATCAAGAAATCTGTGCAACTCATCTCCCGCTTCTATTGGTGGCCGACTCTGGAGACGGATGTTGTGGACTTTGTGCGAGCCTGCACTATCTGTGCCCGGGATAAGACTCCTCGCCAGAAGCCCGCTGGTTTTCTTCATCCTCTGCCTGTCCCCGAACAGCCTTGGTCTCTGATTGGTATGGATTTTATTACTGATTTACCCCCTTCCCGTGGCAACACTGTTATTTGGGTGGTCGTTGATCGATTCTCCAAAATGGCACATTTCATCCCTCTTCCTGGTCTTCCTTCTGCGCCTCAGTTGGCTAAACAATTTTTTGTACACATTTTTCGTCTTCACGGGTTGCCTACGCAGATTGTCTCGGATAGAGGCGTCCAATTCGTGTCTAAATTCTGGAGGGCTCTCTGTAAACAACTCAAGATTAAATAAAATTTTTCTTCTGCATATCATCCCCAGTCCAATGGACAAGTAGAAAGAATTAACCAGATCTTGGGTGATTATTTGCGACATTTTGTTTCCTCCCGCCAGGATGACTGGGCAGATCTCCTCCCATGGGCCGAATTCTCGTATAACTTCAGGGTCTCTGAATCTTCCTCCAAATCCCCATTTTTCGTGGTGTACGGCCGTCACCCTCTTCCCCCCCTCCCTACTCCCTTGCCCTCTGGTCTGCCCGCTGTGGATGAAATTTCTCGTGACCTTTCCATCATATGGAGAGAGACCCAAAATTCTCTCTTACAGGCTTCATCACGCATGAAGAAGTTCGCGGATAAGAAAAGAAGAGCTCCTCCCGTTTTTTCCCCTGGAGACAAGGTATGGCTCTCCGCTAAATATGTCCGCTTCCGTGTCCCTAGCTACAAGTTGGGACCACGCTATCTTGGTCCTTTCAAAATTTTGTGTCAAATTAATCCTGTCTCTTATAAACTTCTTCTTCCTCCTTCTCTTCGTATCCCTAATGCCTTTCACGTCTCTCTTCTCAAACCACTCATCCTCAACCGTTTTTCTCCCAAATCTGTTCCTCCCACTCCTGTTTCCGGCTCCTCGGACATCTTCTCTGTCAAAGAGATCTTAGCTTCCAAAAAGGTCAGAGGGAAAATTTTTTTTTAGTGGACTGGGAGGGTTGTGGTCCTGAAGAGAGATCCTGGGAACCTGAGGACAACATCCTAGACAAAAGTCTGCTCCTCAGGTTCTCAGGCTCTAAGAAGAGGGGGAGACCCAAGGGGGGGGGTACTGTTACGCCGAGCGCTCCGGGTCCCCGCTCCTCCCCGGAGCGCTCGCTTCACTCTCCCCGCTGCAGCGCTCCGGCCACATCCTCTGACCCGGGGCGCTGCGATTCCGCTGCCAGCCGGGATGCGATTCGCGATGCGGGTAGCGCCCGCTCGCGATGCGCACCCCGGCTCCCGTACCTGACTCGCTCTCCGTCTGTTCTGTCCCGGCGCGCGCGGCCCCGCTCCCTAGGGCGCGCGCGCGCCGGGTCTCTGCGATTTAAAGGGCCACTGTGTGTTCACCTGTGCACTTCCCTATATCACCTCACTTCCCCTGCACTCCCTTGCCGGATCTTGTTGCCATTGTGCCAGTGAAAGCGTTCCTTGTGTGTTCCTAGCCTGTGTTCCAGACCTTCTGCCGTTGCCCCTGACTACGATCCTTGCTGCCTGCCCCGACCTTCTGCTACGTCCGACCTTGCTTCTGCCTACTCCCTTGTACCGCGCCTATCTTCAGCAGCCAGAGAGGTGAGCCGTTGCTAGTGGATACGACCTGGTCACTACCGCCGCAGCAAGACCATCCCGCTTTGCGGCGGGCTCTGGTGAAAACCAGTAGTGGCTTAGAACCGGTCCACTAGCACGGTCCACGCCAATCCCTCTCTGGCACAGAGGATCCACTACCTGCCAGCCGGCATCGTGACAGTATGTTTGAAATTGCCCTATTTTGACCACCTATAACTTTCTAATTTTTCCATATATGGGGCGAAATGAGGGCTCATTTTTTGCGCCATGATCTGTAGTTTTTTATCACTACCACTTTTGCTTAGGTTTTACTTTTTATTCATTTTTATTAATTTTTTTGGGAATAAAATGTGATAAAAAAGCAGCAATTTTAGACTTTTTTTTATACGTTTACGCCGTTCACCATATGGGATAATTAACAATATATTTTAATAGTTCACACTTTTACGCACACGGCAATACCAAATATGTGTATTAATTATTTTTTTACGCATTTTTGGTGGTAAAATGGGGAAAAACTGACGTTTTACTCTTTATTGGGGGAGGGGATTTTTCAAATTTTTTTTCTTTTAAATATTTTTACTTTCTTTTTTTTTTTACACTTTTTATGTCCCCATTGGGGACTATTCATTGCAATCAGTTGATTGCTAATACTGTGCAGTGCTATGTATAGGACACAGCACTGCTCAGTATTATCGGTGATCTTCTGCTCTGGTCTGCTCGATCTCAGACCAGAGCAGAAGACCCCTGGAGACGGCCGGAGCAAGGTGAGGGGACCTCCGGCCGCCATGCTGGATGACCGGATCGCCGCAGCAGCGCTGCGGGCGATCCGGTCATCCATTCAAAGTACCGCACTGCCACAGATGCCGTGATCTGTATTGATCACGGCATCGGAGGGGTTAAGGGCGGACATCCGCGCAATTGCAGATGTCCGTCATTACCGGTGGGTCCCCGGCTGCTGATATCAGCAGGGACCTGCTGGGCATGACGTGAGCACCGCTCCGGTGCTCGCGATCATGTCGGCGCGTAAATGTACGTCATGGTGCGCTAAGTACCACGTAACCATGACGTACATTTACGTCCATTGTCGTTAAGGGGCTAAATACAATTAAAATTGCTCTAACCAGACCAACCTTCTACAAAAACATGAGAGAAGGATATAACCATCCTTAAGAGGGCACATGTATATAAATGATAGGCAGATAATACTGCTCAGTCCGTCCAAGACCCCAACTTCATGTGTAAACTATACATGTGTCAGAAGAAACAATACCTAGTGTACAGAATCAAATTACACAGCATAGCATCAAGGCAAAGTAATGCTGCCCTATACTTTATACACTGGCTGGACTGGCTATCCTACAGAGCATAAGTATAGCAATGAATGCAAAAGTAAAACATGAAACCAGTGCAGGATACCAGACGGGGGATTAGACGGAATCCGGACATGAACAGGTCACAACATGTTCATGGGCACATGTTGTGGGGGGGGGAAAAAAGGGGGTTTCACTGTAACATACTATATATATATATATATATATATATATATATATATATACAAACTGCTCAAAACAATAAAGGGAACACTTAAACAACACAATGTAACTCCAAGTCAATTACACTTCTGTGAAATCACACTGTCCACTCAGAAAGCAGCAATGATTGACAATCAATATCACATGCTGTTGTGCAAATGGAACAGACAACAGGTGGAAATTATAGGCAATTAGCAAGACACCGCCAATAAAAGAGTGGTTCTGCAGGTGAGGTGATGACCACAGACCACTTCTCAGTTCCTATGCTTCCTGGCTGATGTTTTGGTCACTTTTGAATGATGGCGGTGCTTTCACTCTAGTGGTAGCATGAGATGGAGTCTACAACCCACACAAAGTGGCTCAGGTAGTGCAGCTCTTCCAGGATGGCACATCAATGCGAGCTGTGGCAAGAAGGCTTACTGTGTTTGTCAGTGTAGTATCCAGAGCATGTAGGTGCTACCAGGAGACAGGACAGTACATCAGGAGACGTGGAGGAGGCTGTAGGAAGGCAACAACCCAGCAGCCG